>NW_016806087.1:3006360-3011166 GCF_001698545.2 Rhinopithecus bieti
AAAAAAAAAAAAAAAAGAAAGAAAACGAAAACAGCTTGATTAGCCTCGCCAGTACCTCAGGGAGGGCACGTCGCTGGTGACTTTGCATAAGGGAAAACTACCAAGGCTGAAGGGTTTGCAGTGACCAGCTCTCTCCAGTGACCCAGTCAAGTTCTGCGCCAGTTGCTGTCCCTGGGGCAGATGACAGAAATGATGGGAAAGCCCAACAGTGTAAGTGGAACATCAGATATGGGAACATGACAAAGTGAATCGAACCTACACCAGTCTTCTATGAATTCAGTTACAAGTATTCACCCATTTGTGACAAAGTGAATGGAACCTACACCAGTCTTCTATGAATTCAGTTACAAGTATTCACCGATTCGTGACAAAGTGAATTGAACCTACACCACTCTTCTATGAATTCAGTTACAAGTATTCACCCATTTGCAGGTAGGTAAGCTGTACTTGCCATACAATTGCTTTCCTTTTAAAGTGGAAACTGACAGGAAGATCAACCAGGTAAACAAGATCAGGGCAATCACCAAAATATCAGTAATGAAGAAACACAGTCCTATGCGTATGTTCTTTGATACAAAGCTATGATTTTAGGAAACTGTTGTTATACTGGCATGAAAAGAGTTTTGTCCTGGTGATGGGCCCCTCATTAGTACTTTACTCTGAACCCATGCCTGTCACTTAATATTGAGCTGTGTGTAGTTTAATTGTATTTTCTAAGGATGAGTGTTTCAATTTACATTTTTTATTTATTTACGAGACACTCTCAGTCTGTCACCCAGGCTGGGGTACAGTGGTGTGATCTCTGCTCACTGCAACCTCCACCTCCCAGGTTCAAGCGATTCTCCTGCCTCAGCCTCCCAAGTAGCTGGGATTACAGGTGCCCGCCACCATGCCTGGCTAATTTTGGATTTTAGTGGAGACAGGGTTTCACCATGTTGGCCAGGCTGGTTTGCACTCCTGACCTCAGGCGATCTGCCCACCTCAGCCTCCCAAAGTGCTGCGATTACAGGCGTGAGCCACCGCGCACGGCTTCAATTTACTTTTGACAAGCCCTTTTACGCACTGTGGAGCATGACTGGTTCACAGTAGGTGCTAAAGAGAAATTTTTTTCAGTGAACGAATGAATGAATTCCATGTGTGTATAAAACAACCCAACAGATGTCATCTTAATTATGGTTAAGCTTACAAAAGCAATGTCACAATAAGAGGTAGAATTATCTGCTTCTTAGGCAGTAAAAAACAAAACAACACAAGGCAAAACCAAAATCAATTACATCCACATTAGCAGAAGAGTTAGATAAGGAATAGTCACAGTTAACTGTTACTAGTTTTGCGACTTCTCCATTTCCATCAGGTGATTGAGCAGGGAGAGGTGACAAAATAGGGAGAAAAGAAGGAGAAAAAAAGATTGTCTTTCTGCTTTCTGCTTCGAAAGTTGCTCCTTCAAGTCTCACGAAGCAGCACTGCTGATCTGTCACCCTTCTCTCTTATTTTCACCCTGGATATTTGTTGCTTTGAAATCTTTTCAGGTCTCCAATACTTGAACTTAAAACAGATTCCAAAAGTATAGTCACTTAAAACAAAACCACAAACGTGAAAACAACCCAAATGTCCATCAGCAGATGACAAGACAAAATATGGTATATTCATTCAATGGAATATTATGCAAGCCTTAAAAGGAATGAAATTCTGCTACTATACAAATGACACTTGAAAGCATCATACTAAATGAAATAAGCCAGACATGAAGGACAATTATTGGATGGTTCCACTTATATGAGATATCCAGACAGAAAGTAGAACAAGAGTTATCAGGAGTTGGAAGGACAGGGGATAGGGAGGGGTGTTTAGTGGATATACAGCTTCAATTGGAGATGATGAGAAAGTTCTGGAGATGGATGACAGTATAACTACACAACATTGTGAATGTACTTAATGCCACTAGACGCTTAAAATAGTAAATTTTGCATTATGTATATTTTACTATAAAACAAAACAAAACAAGGCCATATGTAGTTTTCAGTGTCATTATAAGAATTCTGTTGGAATGACAATTTATTACGGACTGTCACCTTTCTGTACTATAGAAACAAAGCTGCCATTCATTCTGAGTGTCTACAGGCATCTCCCCAGACGTTCCTCAATGCCTGCTCTTCTGTATCAGGCAGGGCAACAACATTATTGTGTGCTTACGGTTGAAGACCCAAATAATAAAACAATTTAGATAAAGCTAAAACATATAAAATAAAAAACCAGTATCCATAACTCTGCCACCCAAGATCAAGTATTATTAGTATTTTGATTTACATCCTTCCAGACTTTGTTACCATCCACACACATGCAAATGCATCTTAAAGCAAGAACTGGATCACACGATCACCTGGAACATGAAATGTGAGTAGTACATACTATTTTGAGACATGCTTTTAAAAAACCTAGTGATGTTGTAGAAGTGTTTCCATGTATAGAACAATATCATTTTAATATTCCCCATAGTATGAATGTATCACAATTTACTTAACAAATCTTCTATTGATGAAGATTTGTTTCCAAACTTTCTAACAGGCTCTCTCTCTATGAAGCCCTCTCCATCATGATAGGTCCTCCTTATCCTGCAGGAGATAGATTAAAAGGAGCTGGATTTTATTAAGTGTGATAACAGCATCATGGTTATATAGGGAATTGCCTTTCTTTTATGTATTTATTTTATTTTTTAGAGACAGGATCTTGCTCTGTCACCCAGGCTGGAGTGCAGTGGCATGATCATGGCTTACTGCAGCCACAAACTCCAGGGCTCAGGGGATCCACCCGCCTCAGCCTTGTGAGTGGCTCGGTCTATAGGCATGTACCACAATTTCTGGTTCATTTAAAAGTTTTACAGAGACAGGGTCTGCTTATGTTGCCCAGACTGGTCTCAAACTCGTGGCCTCAAATGATCCTCCTTGCTCGGCCTCCCAAAGTGTTGGGATTGCAGGTGTGAGCCACTGTGCTAGGCCTGTCTTTCTTTCTTTTTTTTTTTTTTAGACAGAATATTGCTCTGTTGCCCAGGCTGGAGTGCAGTGGTGTGACCTCAGCTCAGTGCAACCTCCACCTCCCAGGTTTGAGTGATTCTCCTGCCTTAGCCTCCCGAGTAGCTGGGACTAGCAGGCATGTGCCACCACGCCCAGCCAATTTTTGTATTTTTAGTACAGACAGGGTTTCACCATGTTGGCCAGGCTGGCCTCGAACTCCTGACCTCAGGTGATCTGCCTGCCTCCACCTTCCAAAGTGGTGGGATTACAGGCTTGAGCCACCACACCCGGTCCTGTCTTTACTTTTTAAAGATGCATTTGGAAGGCGTTTGAGGTGAAATGCCATGGTACTTGCAATTTACAACAAAACGCATCATCAAAAAATGTAGATGAAGCAAACATAATTGCAAAATATTAATATACTAACTGTTAAAACAAGACCTGTAGGTGTTCAATATACTATTCTCTCTACTTTTCTATACATGGGAGAAATTTCATAATGAAAATAGGAAAACAAAACAAGAAGAAAATAGAGTTAGTACTACAGGTATATGTAAGAAAGTTACTAAAGAACTTCCTATTTTTTGGTATTTCATTTTTCTTCAGCTTTACTGAGGTATAACATCTTATACTTATCATACATAAATAAAATTATATACATTTAAGGCATACAATGTGATTTGGTATATATGTACATTGTAAAATGATTACCACAAGTTAGCTAACATATGTCACCTCGCAGTTACCAGTTTTTTTTTCTACGGTGAGAACATTTTTTATTTTTATTTTTTAGAGACACGGTCTCTGTCTGTCTCCCAAGCTGGAGTGCAGTGGAGCAATCACTCATTGTATTCACAGGAACTCCTGGGCTCATGGGATCTTCCCACCTCAGCCTCCCAAGTAGCTGGGACTACAGGCATGAGCCACTGAGCCCAGTGAAATTTGCTTAAGATCTACTTATTTAGCAAATTTCGAGTACATAATACAGTATTATTAACTAGAGTCACCATGCTGGAGATTAGATCCCCAGAATGTATTCATCTTGTAACTGAAAGTTGTCCAATATCTCCCCATTTCTCCCAACCCTTAGCCCCAAACAACCGGCATTCTACTCTCTCTTTCTGTGAATTTGGCTGTTTTAGATTCCACCTGTAACTGAAATCATACAGTAGTTGTCATTCTCTGTCTGATTTCACTTAGCATAATGCTCTCAAGTTCACTCATGTTGTAGAAAATGGCAGGATTTCCTTCTTTTTTATTGTTAAATAATATTTCCTTCTATATATACATATATATGTATTATTATTATTGTTATTTATTTATTTTGGAGATGGAGTCTCCCTCTGTCACCCAGGTTGGAGTGCAGTGGTGTGATCTTGGCTCACTGCAACCTCTGCCTTCCAGGTTCAAGTGATTCTCCTGCCTCAGTCTCCTGAGTAGCTGGGATTACAGGCGCCCACCACCACGCCCAGCTAATTTTTTTGTATTTTTAGTAGAGATGGGATTAAGCCATGTTAACCAGGCTGGTCTCAAACTCCTGACCTCAAGTGATCCACCCGCCTCAGCCTCCCAAAGTGCTGAGATTACAGGTATAGGCCACTGCGCCCGGCCTTATTATTGTTTTTTTTTGAGACACAGTCTCACTCCTTCACCCAGGCTGGAGTGCAGTGTAACCTCCGCCTCCCAGGTTCAAGCAAGCAATTCTCGTGCCTCAGCCTCCTGAGTAGCTGGGATTACAGGCACATGCGACCATGCTCGGCTAATTGCTTTCTTTTTTTTTTTTTTTTTTTTTTTT
>NW_016806087.1:3012621-3018511 GCF_001698545.2 Rhinopithecus bieti
GAAAGCAGAACAGTCTTTTCTTTGCCCAGAGATAACTCACAAACTTAAGGACTAAAGGAGCTGATAAATTTTTTTAATTCCTCTGTCTACTTTACATATATATCTATATATATGTATTATTATTATTATTATTGTTATTTATTTATTTTGGAGATGGAGTCTCCCTCTGTCACCCAGGCTGGAGTGCAGTGGTGTGATCTTGGCTCACTGCAACCTCTGCCTTCCAGGTTCAAGTGATTCTCAAGGATTTGAGGACGAAGCCAAAAGACTGAAGTGGGTGGAATAAAAGAAGGCGAGTCAATCTCTGATGGTTGGGGACTGGTGCTCCTCCACCTCTGGACCTCATGTAGCATGCAGTAAGTTTCCTAATTATTTAAATGGATGCTAGTCTATGTTTTCTGCTACTTGCACCTGAAGCATCCTAACTGATACAAGCATATGAGATTTTAATATTAAGAAAACAGGATGTGGCCGGAGAAGTATTAACTAACGGGAAAGGAACTGACCTACTATAGAACCTCCAAGAAGCTGGGCACCTCTAGGACATTCCTAGAGCAGCAGAAGTCATAGGTGAGGTGACGACTAAATACAGCTTGAGAGTTGAAGGTCTTAATACGTAGCAATTAGACCTAAAGGTCATGTCTGCCACCTCACACAACCAGATGATGAGTTATCACCATTTCTGCCAGTACACCCTCTTCGGTACCCCAATAAACTTTCTGGAGTCTCGCTTTGTCGCCCAGGCTGGAGTGCAGTGGTACCGTCTCAGCTCATTGCAACCTCTGCCTCCCAGGTTCAAGCAATTCTCCTGCCTCAGCCTATCAAGTAGCTGGGATCACAGGCGCGTGCCACCACACCCAGCTCATTTTTGTACTTTTAGTAGAGGCAGAGTTTCACCATGTTGGCCAGGCTGGTCTCGAATTCCTGGCCTCAAGTGATCCACCCGCCCTGGCCTCCCAAAGTGCTAGGATTACAGGCGTGAGCCATCGCACCCGGCCAACGACAATAAACTTGCTAACAAGAGAGTAAAGGTTTACTTGCCAGAGAAGTTGAACTGGAGAGATTCTAGAGACGGGGCCATCAGGCTCAGCAGAGAGTAGGAGTGAGGCACAGGGCTGGACACAGGGGAACTGTGGGCCATTTCTAGTCAGGACTTCCAGAATGCCTCCTGCCAGGCACATCACCAGTCAGGCTTCTATCTTTGAGAAACTGAATGGCCCCAGAGAAGGCTTCCAGATCTTGCCTTTGGGAATCCTTAAACAAAAGGCTGAGTGGTGATCAGAAAATTGTGATTGACAACCTCACACACAGACTTCCAATTAGGCTGTTAGAACCTCTCTTCTAAATGTGCATGGTTAGGGATGGCCCAACACTGCTGGAGCATCTTCAGGGTGAGACTGCCCAACCACACATCAAAGACATGAACACAGAAAGGAAACAAACCTGGAAAAAACTAAGACGATGATGGAAAGAGAAAAAACTAAAAAACCTATCTTCAAAGATATTAGGATGTTATTACCTCTGAAAAATGATCGTGTCTTGTGGTATAGTGTAAGAAACAACCAGATAAAGAGAACCAGATCCTAAAAAAATAGGAAAGCATCATAAATGATTTAAAATACCATTTTTGAAGATAAAGTCAAAGAAAATATTTCAGAAAGTAGAACAAGGAGATTAAGAGACAAAAAGAGGTAAGAGAGCTAAAGGTCCAACATCCAACTAATATAAAGTCAAGAAAGAATAAAGACAATAGTGGGGAGAAAATCATCTAAGATGTAACACAGGAAAATATCCCAGAAGAGGAAAAGTATCTCCAGATTGAATAAGCTACTGAGTACCCAGTACGATGAAAGAAAACGAGCAACATCAAGAGTGATCAGCTGGGTGCAGTGGTTCACATCTGTAATCCCAGCACTTTGGGAGGCTGAGGAGATTGCTTGAACTCAGATATTCAAGACCAGCCTGGGCAACACAGCAAGACCCTGTCCTGTAAAAAAAATAAAAAGATTAGCCAGGGGCAGTGGCTTGCACCTGTAGTCCCAGGTACTTGGGAGGCTGAGGTGGGAGGATCATTTGAACTCAGGAGTTTGAAGCTGGGATAAGCTATGATTGTACCACAGCACTCCAGCCTGGGTTACAGAGTATAACCTTGTCTTAAAAAAAAAGAGTGATGGCCGGGCGCAGTGGCTCAAGCCTGTAATCCCAGCACTTTGGGAGGCCGAGACGGGCGGATCACGAGGTCAGGAGATTGAGACCATCCTGGCTAACATGGTGAAACCCCGTCTCTACTAAAAAAATACAAAAAACTAGCCGGGCGAGGTGGCGGGCGCCTGTAGTCCCAGCTTACTCGGGAGGCTGAGGCAGGAGAATGGCGTAAACCCGGGAGGCGGAGCTTGCAGTGAGCTGAGATCCGGCCACTGCGCTCCAGCCTGGGCGACAGAGCAAGACTCCATCTCAAAAAAAAAAAAAAAAAGAGTGACTACTGTGTGAACTTTCACAGCCCCCAGGCTTCAGAGTAAAAAACTGGATGTGTGCAAATAAATAATAATCAGAATAATATTAAACTTCTTGATAATATTTTCAATGCTATAAATCAATGAAAAAATGTCTTCAAAATTCTGTAGGGAAATGATTTTCAATCCAGTTATATACTCAGATAGATTATCAATTTAAGTGTGAGAGTAGAATAAAAATATTTTCAAGTGTGCAAAGATTCTAAATATTGACCTCCCACACATCTTTTCACAGGAAGCTAATGGAGGAGGTACTCCATCAAAATTTAAAGGTGCAAACTAAGAAGGAGGCAGTCACTTGGATCCAGGAAACAGGCGTTTGAACACAGAAAGAGCAAAGACATGTTCTAGGATGGCAGAAACTGTTTTCATTCATTTCATTATTTAAGCACAATTTAATTTTTGAACTATGTGCCTATCTTACTCTGATTTTTAAAAATGCAGGCCGGGCGCTGTGGCTCATGCCTGTAATCCCAGCACTTTGGGAGTCTGAGGTGGGTGGATCACCTGAGGTCAGAGTTTGAGACCAGCCTGGCCAACATGGAGAAACCCCATCTCTACTAAAAATACAAAAATTAGCCAGCCTATGGTGGTAGGCGCTTGTAATCCCAGCTACTAGGGAGGCTGAGGCAGGAAAATCACTTGAACCCGGGAGGTGGAGGTTGCCATGAGCTGAGATCATGACACTGCTCTCCAGCTTGGGCGACAGGAGGGAGATTCCATTTCAAAACAATAATAACAACAACAAAAGCAGTGTAATTAAGAAGAAAACCAGCTGAAACACTCTATAATAATTGCCAGATAAAAGAGGAGATGAGTGGAAGATTCCTGGGGAGTAAGCTGAGCGTGGAAGCTGTGCTCTAGCCCACAACTAGCTGTGGGAGCAAAGGGAGAAACAGGGACGCATGATAGTATGCTCGTGTGTGCACACACACCAGGAGGAGGGAGCTCCGCATCACTTCCTTTTTGGGCTCACTGCCCTCAGGGTGCATTCAGCCTCCTGGAGGTGATATAGTGGTGGATGCTTTCAGGATCTGTTAGCTCTGATTGCTGCACTCCAGGATGATACCTGGAGGGAAAAAGTTCACTGGAACCAGCTTGGGTCTCGGAAAAAGCAAGGCTTGGGTGAGGAGTGATGGGGAGTGGGGCAATGAGTCACAGGAAGGTGTTGATACAGTCACTCAAGTTTGTTTAGTTGCCATTCACTCTTTCTCCCTCCAAACTACATCACCTGTCCCCCATCTGCCCACCAGTCTGGTCTAAAGTCAAAGCATAGGATGATGGGTCTTGTCCAGTTCAACTCAGGGAAATGCAGAGAAAGTCCCACCTTACTACTTTGAGGAAGCAGAGCATCAGTTTGTCTGAGAGCCTTGAGGAAGAGAGCAGAGGGCAACTGACCTTACTATTTGACCTTAATTCAGTCCTTACTATGTGCCAGGCATGAAATGTACATTTCTTATTCCAGCCACCTTAGGTGAGTAAACTAGCATCGACCTTTCTTAGATGAGATTTTTTTTTCCCTTTTGGTGGAGAATGGGGTCTGGCTATGTTGCCAAGGCTGCTCTCGAATTCCTGGGCTCAAGTTATTCTCTCACTTCTGCCTTCCGAAATATTGGGATTACATATATGAGCCACTGCGCCTGGCCTCAGATGAAGAAACTGTTATAAAGCTAATAAGAAACGGAGGGGTTTTGTGCCTGTCTGCATAACCTCAAAGCCCTCCAGACTGAGAAACAGATGTAGAAACAGCACAGGGACAAATATATAAGAAGTCAGGGAGAGAATAAGGCCGGGCGTGGCAGCTCATGCCTATAATCCTAGCACTTGGAGAGGCCAAGGCAAGAGGATTGCTTGAGCCCAGGAGTTCAAGACCAGCCTGGGCAACATAGTGAGACTCTGTCTCTACGAAAAAAAAAAAAAGGAGAGAATTGGCTTGAAGTGTGGCAATATCACTATCCTAATGAGATACAGAACGGAACAGAAGTTGCTTTTATTCCAGACTCATCTCTGCCCTTTGTCAGGAATCTAGGACCTTCTGCCTCTCTCCATACTGCCCTCGTCAGTCTAAGATTAACTAAGTTTGCCGTTTTATACTTTAGACTGCATGTGTAAGCGTCTACGAGACAGGGGACTGTGCCCAAATTTTGTGGCACCAGTTTCCTGAGGGCTCTCAGCCTGGCTTGTCAGAGCCCAGCCCTCTTTGCCCTTTAAAACAGTCCGAGGCCTAGTCATCCACAACCCTCGGGCTTTTTGGAGCAAGCAACGTGTTCCTTTAGAGTTGGAGGCAAAGAAACTGAACATATGAGTGTGTTATTCCAGGCCCCTCGGGCTGCAGGCAGAAGCATGGAGGGCAGGCATATGGAAACCAGGCAGTGTCAAGGCCGGCGTTCACTGCCTTCACTTTCCTGTGGAGTGCCCCTCCCACTCACTAATAGCTACCATCCATGGACTGCTTCTTATGTGCTTGGTACCTTCTCACTTCACTCTCATTAGCTCCACTGTACAGATGAGCAATCTGAGGCGAGACAGGCTAAGAACCATGACCAAGCTTACCTAGTTAGTAGGCACGGAGTTGAGATTTCCACTTCAAATCCCATTCCAACCCTTGTTATCTAACTTTAACTTTTCTAATTCTAGACTCAAGTTCCCTTTTTAGCAATCCCTGACAAGAATGGGTTGCAATGTAAGAATATGAGAACGAAAATATTTTCAAGGTTAACAAAAAGATACGTATGAAATAAACTCACACACGTTAGCATTTCCTACAAAGGGAATTCACAAGTGGGAGGGGATGACAATAAATTCCATTCATGTGCGATAGTTTTTTTTTTTGCCAAGTACAGATAATCTGTATAGATGAAACATCTATTGTATATACATCAATATGAGTAAAGTAATGTTTTTGTAAGTTTTGTGGGATTACAATATTCAACTCTGATCATGGCTCTTCAATCTTTAATTGCAGGGGATCTTGTCGTAAACTAAGATAAGTGCAGGACATTTTCCTGATTAACTTTGGAAAAGAGCTCACCCCTGAGTTTTCTGGTGCCTAACCCAATCTTGAAAAGATCCTCAAAGATGATTCTGTGGGCCGGGTATGGTGGCTCATGCCTGTAATGTCAGCACTTTGGGAGACCAAGGTGGGGGAATCACCTGAGGTCAGGAGTTCGAGACCAGCTTGGCCAACATGGTGACAGTGCCTCTCTACTAAAAATACAAAAAATTAGCCGGGCATGGTGGCACACGCCTGTAATCCCAGCAACTTGAGAGTCTGAGGCAGGAGAATTGCTGGAACCCGGGAGGCGGAGGTTGCAGTAAGCCAAGATCGTGCCATTGCACTCCAGCCTGGGCGACAGAGTGAAACTCCATCTCAAAAA
>NW_016806087.1:3020767-3053088 GCF_001698545.2 Rhinopithecus bieti
AAAAAAAAAAAAAAAAAAAGAAAGAAAGATTCTGTTACCAACATGTGTAATGTGTTCCTCTGCCCCCCCAACTTCTTTTCCAGAAAGATTCTTTTTGCTGATTAACCTCACCCATCCTTTTCTGCTTCCTTAAGAGAACACAAACAGCTGGCATTTCTCTATAGATGAACATTCCCTTGAAAATTAAACCCAAAAGAAACAGTCGGAGCAGATCCTTCAGGCTCCACTCTTTTATTATTTAACGGCTGCTCCCTTGTTTCTCTGTTAAGCCAGGTACCACTGCCTGGTGAGAAGTGCCTCCAACAGTCAAAAATAGATGGAGATTTGTATAATCAAAGAAGGCTTTCAAACTGGGTTCCCTGGAGTCCTTGGGAATCCCAAGGAGATCCTTGAGAGGGTGTGGGGGACAATGGCTCTGGGTACATGTGTGCGCTTAGCCGGCTTCAGGGGGAGGCAAGTCTACTTTCCTATCAGGTACCCAGGTTGTGCTGGAATGAAAATGTTCAACAGCTATAAAGAAGTTTAAAAGCCGCTGTATATAGAATTGAAACCCCTTCCAGAAGTTTGGAACAGAACTGTTGCCTCAACTCTAAAACAAGGGTAATATCCTTAACCAACACCTTGCATGACAGTGAGAAGTCATTACAAAATGATCTTGCAAAGTGAGGGGTGGCAAGGAAAGTAGCATGTCAATGGCGACAGTAACGCCACGATGGTGAGCATGATGGAAGTGTTGGGGATGGCAATTCCATCTGACCGCATCCTCCTGAACGCCTGAGGCTGAGCTTGGCCATAATGACAGAGGGACTATGGCTGTCAAACTGGGTCAGGCTTGCACCAACAAGGAAGGCATCAGGGTGAGAGCCTGGCCGATCAGGAGTGACTGCTATCAAATATTTGTTTTTGCTTTAAAAATCAACTCCCTCCCCTTCTTTTATGACTATGTCCTCTTAAAGCCTATTTGCTACCTGTTGAGATTCACACTGTATGCATAAAGAACATCAGATAATATCGTTATCTGCACTTCTCATGGAGTATTATTAATGTTTCCTTTGTATAAAACTTATGGATACTTGATTCTTATCTCATTTTTTTAAACTCCAAATTCCTGAAAAGCGGGGTCCAGCTTCATTAATCTCTGTACCCTTGCCTGAGAGTACCTAACATGGAATCTTGCTTATGGAACGAGCACTCAATAAATATTTTTGAATAAGTGGTTCTCTGTACCATTATTTGGGAATTGAGCTGCTGCCCATCAAAACAGACATGCATGGATTTTTAATTACTTTTAATCCAAATGAGTGTTAATTCTGTTTTCTATTTTTTCCTTTCTGTCCAGGACAACCACATAGAACCCCAAACAGGTGGCCCAGAAGAGTAGCTTTCCTGGTGTGGAGAGACACGTAAGGACAAACAGCCTCTGTTATGCCAATTTCCCCTTTCATTCTGATGATAGGAGAGCGTGGAAAACAAATACGTGGCAAGTGGACTAGCATGGTGCACTGAGCGCCTAAGAGGTGCTAACGGCCTATCCACCTGGGTTTCCCATCTGCTCCAGGAATCGTCAACTAACATAAAAACCCAGGCAACCAGGAAGTCACCTGGTGGCTGATGTGTCACAGTTCCAGGTATTTATTTCCAACTTATTCTTGCTCTGTACAAACACACACTGTCTGATATAAGGTCTGCTAGTCTGCCATGAAGTCCACTGCTGCTGACAATGGTGATGACAGTGATGATGATAATGATGACAGCAGTAAAATCTGTTGAACACTATGTGGCAGGCACTGGGCTGGGCCTTTTATGTACATTATCTCATTAAAACTTTACTACTGCCTTAGGAAGTAGTACTATTATGACTTCCATTTAACACATAATCAGACCACACGCCACAGACCAGGCAAGCTAAAGTCGCTTGACCAAGCATTCAGGGCTTCTATCGTCAAGGTGGTACTTACCTAGGAAGTACAGAGTTAGGTGGCCTGGATTTTGCAGGGGATGCAACTTTCGGTTCTGGCCCAGAGCTCCCTGAAGACCCTGGCAGAGAATCCTGCGCCGGCCCGGATTGGTTGGGAAGTATTTCCCTCGTGGAAGTCAGGAGATGCTCTTTATCTTTAACTTCTTTTTCCCGGGACTTGGCTTTGTGTTCTGCCAGGAGGAGGTCAAATTGCTTTTTCCGGCCTGGGACTGCCCTCCGATGGCTTAGCGAATGTGTCTAAGGAGAAGAGAAATGAAAAGCACAGCCTCTTTGATCAGCACATAAACCTGCTTCCCCAGACCCTCCATTTCAGAAATAGCAATTCATGGAAATTTAGAGGTGCTTGAAAAGTCAACTTCAAGGCAACAGCTCCTGTTCTGCGGCTAGGAAGAGGCAGAGACCACACGAACGCAACCATGCCCTACACTCCTGGTGTTAAGAAGCCAAAGCTTCCTCCAAAAAATGGCATAGGATGACGAGCTTCAGCGCAGAACCCATGAAAACCTCTCTGATGAAAGGCAACTGCGAGGGAATGCTAGAGTTAATCCAGGTGCAGGTGGGAGGCTCGATTCGGCCCAGACAAACAGAGCCACCAAGCAGAGAGGGCCATCGCCTTGATCCCAAGAAGCACTAGCAGTTCAGCATGAAATACAGGGCTTTGGGCGACCCAATGGCGGCCGCCTTGGGTCAGCTGTTCCCCTGGCCACCCCGGTGTGGCTGGATCAGGGGCGCGGCATATCATCCTCCCCTCCAGGGCTGCCTTTCAGGGCGCTGCCGCCGCCGCTGCCGCCGCCGCCGCCGCCGCCGCTGCTCCTGCATACATTAAAATGTAGCAGGCTTTAGAACCGCCTGTGAGTGCCTATAAATACAATTTACTGTCTGGCCTCACAATGCTAACAGGGGAAAGCCTGATTTCTTTTTTTTTTTTTTTCTTTTTTTTCCTTCTTTAAAAAGCAGCGCCCAGTCAGTTGAGGCATACCATGGACGAGAAGAAAGCATTTCCCTTACAAAGAACAGCTGGGGGTCATGTCGAGGTTCCACACCCTGCCGTGTGCAGAGAGTGGCATGCAAACATTTCGACAAAGGCCCCAGCCAGAGCAGGAAGTATTTTTTATGGAAAGAGAAATACCTTGCAGGTGAGGGATCTTGTGCAAGGTTTCTTTGTCTCGGGATCCAATACTCCACAGTGTTTATTTGGGTCAAATTCTCTCTCTGGTTTAAGAAACAAACAAAAAATATAAGAAAAAAGGAGACTAAATAGAATTTGGCATTAAGACTACATTTTTTAAAAAATGCACATTTGCACCAACAAGTGAGACATTGTCAGGCAATCTGGTTTTTGTGTTTTTTTTTGTTTTGTTTTTTGTTTTCTCAACCAGCTGCTAAAGTGCTTCCAGAACGCTCGGGGAAAATGGTGCTCCCCTCTGAACCCAGAGTTCCCAAGTCTAGCTTCGGCAGCAATGCCGAATGCAGCACAAGGGTTGGGGAATAGGGCAGGAGTGGGGACCAAAGGGAAGGAGAGGAGCCGTGCTGCTCTTAATGCTCTTAATGCTTTATTTTACTTGCAATGGTTCCACAGGTCCTTGGCATTTGGGCATAGCTGGCTGCAGACCAGGGAGAGCCACCTGAGACCCAATGGCCCCTTTCCTGGGCTGCTCTAAGAGTACAGACACCCTGACTCCAGTTCCTGCCTTCCTGCTAGTTTTAGCCATGTAAGTGGAAGATTATTCCTTCACATGGCGGAGTGACCTGCCTCTCTCACGCTTGACAAAGCCCTCAGCGCAAGCTTTGCAAACAGCCTCGCTGACCACAAACACCATTTACCTGATTGAGGGGCACTCTGGCATTGTTACAGGCAGGGGCAGGGGAGAAGGCTGAACTTGAAGGTGCAGAGAGGGCAGGGCCTGCTAATCTCACAGCTGCTCCCTGCCCCCACTGCTCTGGGCCTGGTGCTTCACGTGGGAATAAAACAGGGCAGGCTGCCCTGGTGGGATGAAGGATGTCTGTGCGGAGAGGCCAGGCTTCCCCAGCTCCTGCCTTCCAGTTGACTATGGACAGCTTGTGTGGAGGTTACTTCTAAGGAGCCTGTTCTTCTATGCCCATCTTGGGTCCTTCACCCCTGCCAGGATGATAGTCATGCAGTCCTCACCTTTAAAATGAGGGGATGTGAGGTGATCTCTTTTGTTCATTTTTATTTTTTGAGACAGGGTGTCGCTCTGTTACCCAGGCTGAAGTGCAGTGGTGTGATCACAAGGCTCACTGCAGCCTTGACCTTCTGAGCTCAACTTCCTGAGTAGCTGGAACTAGAGGCGTGCACCACCACACCTACCTAATTTTGTTATTTTTTTGTAGACACAGGGTCTCACTACATTGCCCAGGCTAGGTAATCTCTTAAGGATCCTTTGGGCTTTAAAATTCCACCTCTCGGATGGCCTGTGCTGTTTCTGGAAGGCACCAAGCAAACACGTAAGTCCTGCAGAGCAGGAATGACACAGCCCTCTGGGCATGTGGGGAGACTGGCAGCAGTGCTGCTGGTGGTAGGGGGTACACAGAAATTGGTGGTATGTTCTTAAGACCCTTGAATGGCTGCAAACTCAAAAAAGGTTACTTAGCCAGAAAACTGTCTGAAATTGTTGGAGTGAACTCTGAGCATATAATAATGCTCAGATTATAACATAATAAATGAATGTATTCAATTTTCAAAGCTTTGAGGGTCATGGGGAGGTTGCAATGGTGTTACCGATGATGTGCACAAGAAAACTATTCTATACCCAAGACAGATTCCCTGGCTGGTTACCAAAACGCCTCCCTGCTTTTTTGCTTTTTGTCTGCCTTTTCTCTCTCTCTCTCTTTTTTTTTAGCTTCACTTAGAAAAAAAACCTGCTAGGCCTGGAGATGCTGGTTTGCTCGGGGCCCTTTCTGGCCAGGCTGCCTGGTGTGGTGTTTTTTCTTGGGTCTGTCAGAGTCAGGCATGTGCCTGGTCCCACACCAGCGCCTCGTGTCGACCTGGAGCTGAGCAGGCTGTTGGCTGGGGGTAGGAGCTGGCTGCCAAATGTGAAAGTGAGGCAGAAACAAGCAAAAGACCCAATGAGACAAGACAACCCACAAAATGCAAAAACAACGCGCGGCAGAAAAATCCCCAAACAACTTCAGATGGGGTTACAGGCTGGAAGCCAAGGCTGTGCTTCTGCTATGGCGAGGACCCCTCAGCCTCCAGCCACTGTGCCCACGCCTACTGGTTTTCTGGGGATGTCGTTACCACCTCTAAAGAGTGAAACTGAGCTTTCCATTCAGGAAGAGCCAGGCGCTGGGGGCTCCAGCCCGAACTGTGAGGCCCACAGTGCTTAGCGAGAGCAATAGGCTCTACCTTTCTCTCTTGACAGTGGGTGAGCAGTGCAGGCAAAGATGTGCAAGGTACAATACCTGCTTTATTTGAATGCTTTGGGCCTGAGGGACTTTTCAGACATAATTTTTAAGAGTTACAGATGAAAGATAGAAAAACTAGAACTACAGACAAATACAGAGTAGACAATAAAAATTACCCACAATTCCTTGGGTGCTTACAAATCAAGCTTAACCTGAGGACAGTTTCTCTGTCACAGGGTGGCTGTTACTGCATTTTACTTTCTCTGGCCACCATCAGGGAGTGCCCATGATGTGTGAAGAAGTTATGAAATGTATAGCTTCTCCTGGTCTTTTGGAGAGAGCAAAAACTTCCAGGCTTAGTTCTATAGCAGATCGATCCAAAGCAAACATTACCCATATAAGGGCCTCTAACAGATAACCATCAGATAACCATCACCCTATGTGCCTCTTCCAGCACCCCAGTGTCTGCTCAGACAACCAAGGAATAGACCCACAAGAGACCGTCCCAACACCCTATCAGCTGTGCCAGCCCTAGTGTTCCTGTTTGGGAATTCCAACCTGATTATGGGGGATAGACAGTTGTAAACCCAACTGCAGAATCAACCTGGAAACTCCTGAGGCCAAAGGACAGAGACCGTGTGTGCCTGTGCAGCACAGCTGCTGGAGGGGCTGTCCCTCACATGCCTTGAGGCACCATGAGATCCCTGTGTGTTGTCCAGCTTTCCAGCAGTGAAGCTTCTATGGAAGCCAGGGCTAGTTCAATCTGTTTGCATGATATGGATACACAGAATCACCTGCTCACAAGACCCTCGGAATCTACAGAGTAGGTCAGTGCAGAGCACCCTGCCTCCCGGGTTGCTAGGGTAACTCCCACTAAGCACTGAACTGAGTGAGGGACTTCATCTGCCCAGGGAAGAGACCTGGTTTTCCCTTGCCTTTTTAGGTGGGGTTCCTACGTGCAGGTAAACTCTGCGTCCCCCTTAAAATGAAACGGACCTGCTTAATGATAAGAGCACATCAGTCCTTGGTTATGGCTGCCACTCCCTTTCAGTCTAATCTTGAGTCAGACCCTGATGATACTGACACATACCTGAAAGTCTCCTGTAAGGCTTGTTGCTGTTTTTGGTGCCATTTTGGTGTTTCTTGTCTATGGTGGATGGCAGAATTCCTTTGCCATTTAAGATCTTCTCTGGTGAAGGTGGCACTGACTTGGACATCAGGACAGGCTTAATTAAAGGAGGGGTGGAGACGGCAGAGGATGAGGTGGAGGAGGCAGAAACTGCAGTAGTGGTTGTAGAGTTCATTTTGACATTGGCACCATCTGCCTTCACTAGGTTAGGAATCTTCTCTAAACTGACTACAGGAACTGGAACGCTGAAAAATAAATGAACAAACACGCACAATTGCTTTCTTTGATACATCTAGTCTGCTGAGGAACCATACCTGCTTATCATTATCAGAACATTTCCTTATCACTTATTTATATTCCTTCTATAAGCAAGCAGCATGAATCCAGTTTTGATGGGAGAGAGTTCTGTGCCCTGGAAAGGATCAACAGGGGATGTGAGGCTGGCACAGTGCCAGGGGTGGCATCAGGGCTGACTGATGACCGCCCGTGCTGAGCTGTCCCCATAGATCCTGCAACTCCCCCCTTCCCGGGTCCTATAGGTTGGCCGTCTCCAACACAGCACCTTGGGCAGAACAAGGCGCCTGCTGTGAAGCTCAGGAAGAGATACCGTTTGTCCCCTGAAGACAGTGTGCCACTGCTGAATCACGCCCCCTCCCCCCGCTGCTCAGCTAGTCCCCCAGCCCGGCCCAGATCGGGCCTGACATCTGCTTAGCTCCCGAGTGCTGACAGGATCACACCACAAGGAGGCATGGCTTCAGGCCAGCGTGCTGCATGGCGTGCTGTCGGACGGCTTCTGGATCACTCTCACATCCTGGGGATGGGCTCAAATTGAGTGAGCCGCCATGTAGCATTATCCAATATTCCATTTTAGGCAGCTAGTTATGTAAATAGGCAATTCTCAAGGCTGGCAGGTGAGAGGATGAATTTTAAGAAGGCAGAGCACAAAGGTGTGCTTCACTCTTCAGAATCTGTCACCTTAGCCCCCTTCCCTGCTAATTCTCCTGTATGGGATGTGCATTTGATTTCTCTGCTTCTTTAATGCTGAAGGACCTGTGTCTGGGGGGCTGTGGAGAACTCCATCTCTGGGTCTTAAAAGAGGAGATGAATAAGCTTTGCTTTGGTCCCTGAGCTAGATTCCTTTTCCTCCTGGCAGGAGGGGAGAATGCTAACATGGGCTCCCCAGTCATCTCTGAGCTGAGAGTGAAGCCTACTTAGCTATTTGAATGCCAAATGATCTAGAATATGGCTTTTACATTCCTGCAGACAATGTAGGGCGGGAAAGAGGGGCTGTTTTTGGCAGGCGAAGACTCTTATCTGTCCACATGGCCGGCTGGCTGGCTCTCCTTTCTCTAAGATTCATTCACAGATTATTTCTTTGATCAACTTGTTCATGAAATTATTTTAGCCCCCTCCCAGCCTCTGCCCCTTTTATGACTTTGAAATAGGATCCCAGCTGTTGGTTACAGATCTTTGCCAGTGAGAAGGGCATAGAGCAGTGGAACAGATTGTGGCTGGTCATTACGGACTTCTCCCTCGGACCACGTACCTTCTTGGCCTGGGGAAGGGTGACGTGGGGCTTCGAATCTCATGTGAGGGGAAACTCAAATGACAGTTTTTTGTAACAAACCCTGCCACTGCCAGTTCCGTCCCTGATCAGAGTGTCTCAATCTCTGAGATACAGCTGAACTGCTGCTCCTTTCTATTTAATGGCAATTCTCAAAGCACTCCCGTATCACTGAAGAACGGCACAAGAAGCCCTTTGAGGGTGAGCACATGAAGACGCTAGACAGATATTACCTGGTGAAATTAGGGCTGCATTCCTGATTTTTTTCCAAATGATAAAAAGATGCAAAACAAGGTGATACAGAATTCTTCTAGGCTTATTCCTTGACACATTTTAAAAGCCACAAGTTACAGAAATCAGGGTCCTGAAGAGAGACCTGTATACCCATGTTCATAGCAGCATTATTCACAATAGCCAAAGGTGGAGGCAGCCCAAGTGTCCATCAATGGATGAATGGGTAAACAAAATGTGGCATCATTCAGCTTTAAAAAGGAAGGAAATTCTGACACGGGCAGGAGCCTTGAAGACATTATGTTAAGTGAAATAAGCCAGTCACAAAAGATAAATACTGTATAATTCCACTTATATGAGGTACCTGGAGTAGTCAAATTCATAGAGACAGAAAGCAGAACAGTGGTTGCCAGGGAATGGGGGAAGGGAGAATGGGCAGTTTTTTTATGCCCGTTGAACAAGTGTATAGAGTTTCAGTTTTGCAAGATGGAAAAAAAGTTCTGGAGATTGGTTGCACAACAGTGTGAATGTACTTAATACTATTAAAATGTACATTAAAAATGGTTAAGATGGTAAATTTTATGTTATGTGCATTTTATCACAATTAAAAATGTTTTACATGTACAAACTAAAAAAAAAAAAAAAAAAAAAAAAAAAAAAAAAAATGCAAATGACGAAACTCTTACAACTTAAATTATACCTCAATAAACCTGACTTTAAAAATACAGATCAGAGGCTGGGTGTGGTGGCTCACACCTGTAATCCCAGCACTTTGGGAGGCTGAGGCGGGCGGATCACCTGAGGTCAGGAGTTCAAGAGCAGCCTGGCCAACATGGTGAAACCCCGTCTCTACTAAAAATACAGAAACCGGCCAGACGTGGTGGCTCACACCTGTAATCCCAGCACTCTAGGAGGCCGAGGTGGGTGGATCACGAGGTTGGGAGATCAAGACCATCCTGGCTAACATGGTGAAACCCTGTCTCTACTAAAAATACAAAAAAAAAAAAAAAAAAAACCAAAACAACAACAACAACAACAAAAACCAAAAAAAACTAGCCGGGCGAGGTGGCGGGCGCCTGTAGTCCCAGCTACTCAGGAGGCCGAGGCAGGAGAATGGCGTGAACCCAGGAGGCAGAGCTTACAATGAGCCGAGATTGCGCCACTGCACTCCAGCATGGGCGACAGAGCGAGACTCTGCCTCAAACAAACAAACAAATGGAAAAAACACACAACAACCAGAAATTAGCCAGGGGTGGTGGTGCATGCCTGTAATCCCAGCTACTCAGGAGGCTAAGGTGGGAGAATCACTTGAACCCAGGAGGCAGAGGTTGCAGTGCACTGAGATCATGCCACTGTACTTCCACCTGGGCTAACAGAGTGAGACTGTCTCAAAAAAAAAAAAAAGTATCAGTGGCCAGTTGTGGTGGCTCATGCCTGTAATCCTAGCACTTTGGGAGGCTGAGGTGGGAGGACTGCTTGAGTCTAGGAGTTTGAGACCAGCCTGGGAAACATAGCGAGACCAGTCTCTACAAAATAAAAATAAAAATTAGCCAGGCATGGTGGTATGTGCCTGTAGCCCTAGTTACTTGGGATGCTGCAGGTGGATCGCTTGAGCTCAAGAGTTTGAGGTTACAGTGAGCTATCATCACGCTATTGCACTCCAGCCTCGGCAACAGAGCAAGACCCTGTCTCAACTCCTCGCTGACCCCGCTGGCACCCCCCAAACCCAAACATATTGGCCGGGTGTGGTGGCTCATGCCTGTAGTCCCAGGAGTTTTGGGGGCCAGGGTGAGAGGATTGCTTGCAGCCAGGTGTTTTTGTTTGTTTGTTTGTTTTGAGACAGAGCCTCTGTCACCCAGGTCGGAGTGCAGTGGCACAATCTCGGCTCACTGCAACCTCAGCCTCTTGGGTTCAAGCAATTCCCCTGCCTCAGCCTCCCAAGTAACTGGGATTATAGGCACCTGCCACCACACCTGGCTAATTTTTGTACTTTTAGTAGAGATGGGGTTTCACCATGTTGGCCAGGCTGGTCTCGAACGCCTGACCTCAGGTGATCTGCCTGCCTCAGCCTCCAAAAGTGCTGGGATTACAGGCATGAGCCACTGCTACCGGCCTAGGCCAGATATTTGAGACTAGCCTGGACAACACAGTGAGACCATGTCTTTACCAAAAAAAAAATATATATATATATATATATATGTGTGTGTGTGTGTGTGTGTGTATATATATATACACACACATATATATATATACATATATACGTGTATATATATATATATATATATATGCGGGGCACGTTGGTGGATACACATAGTTCCAGCTACACGAGAGGCTGAGGCAGGAGAGTCACCTGAGCCCAGGAGTTTGAGGCTGCAGAGAGCTAGGATTGTGCCACTGTACTCCAGCGTGGGCGACACAGTGAGACCCTGTCTTGGAAAAAAAAATTAGAAGAATCTGTTCTGTTCAAAAAGATTTATTGATTTAATTTCTCACCCTTGTTCTGATCTGTTGACTTTTATTTATTTAGGGAAAAAAATCAAACTTCAAGTGTTGATATGAACACACGGACAGCTAGTAAGAAGAGAAGGTGCACTAGTACCTGGGCAGCCTTCGGTGATGTATTAGTATTTCTTTGTGAAGCCAAGTTAGTTCTGGAAGGGAAATTAGAACTTGCAAGTTGCAGATCTAGTTCTTGTTGCATGGGCTGGTACGAGTTAACATAATGCCTCTAGTTTCTGTGAAAAATGCCCTATGTAGATGTTAGGCCCTCAGGCCTTCAGCAGACAAAGATATGATGCCTGGGATAGAATAATCCAGAGCAACTGTACAAATGGAAATACATTTAAAAAACCAGCTGGGCACGGTGGCTCACGCCAGTAATCCCAGCATTTTGGGAGGCTGAGGCGGGTGGATCACCTGAGGTCAGGAGTTCAAGACCAGCCTGACCAGCATGGTGATACCCCATTTCTACTAAGAATACAAAATTAGCCGGGTGTGGTGGCGCATGCCTGTAATCCCAGCTATTTGGGAGGCTGAGGCAGGAGAATCACTTATACCTGGGAGGCGGAGGTTGCAGTGAGCCGAGATCGTGCCATTGCACTCCAGCTTGGCGACAGAGCGGGACTCCGCCTCAAAAAACAAAAACAAAAACAAAAAAAAACAAGTCAAGCAGCCCTCAAATGCTCACAGCACAGTCTGCGTTTCTCCTCTAAAGTCAATGTCTGGCTCTGAATGTGCTCCTTAAGGCAGCCACACGAGCACAGGTGCACCAGGTCCCAACATTTGGAACTGTGCCAGTTGACTCATCTCTTTGGTGACACTCCTTCCCAACTGTGTATAACTGAGCTTGGGCCAGGCCAGCTAATGTCTGTGACTGTCTCCTAATTTGGAATTTTTTCCACTATATGATGAGTATGGCCCATTCATACTCTACTGTCAATGCTTCCAGAACTCAGCTGGATGCAAAACTGCAGCCCATCAGAAACAGGAAAGACAGCCTGGCGTGCAGTCCTCTGGATTGAAGAATGGGAAGCGTTGGGGAAAAAAGCCTGATCATGAATGTTTCAAAGATTTCAAAGACCAGGTGAGTTGGTAAGGAGCTGGGCCACTGAGTAAACACCTCTGATGTTAGGTAAAAGGACTTGGCAGGAGGATAGAAGGGAGACTGAGCTCTTTTGGTGTGTTCTAAGGGTGTTCAGTAGCTAATGGAGAAGGGCTTAGAAGAGTGAAGGAGGAGAACCTGGAGCCGTCCCTGATACTTTTTTCTTTGGTGTCCATTCTCTCCCTCAGAACCTTTGGGTTTTCTCTTGAAGGGAACCTGCCTTGGCCTGGACTGAGAAGACACAGAAGCAGGCAGCTGAGTGATGGTGGGAAAGGCATTTGACCTTGCCATCCTCTTCCCCAGTATACATGCTAGCCATCGGGCCAGTCTTTCCTCACTACAGCTGGCAACAGCCCCAGGGTCCTGAACTGAGAGAGCAAAGGAGGAAACGGTCACAGGACAGTGCCACAGAATCTGGAAAGCCAATCCCAGAGATGATCCTTCTTGAGCAAAAAGATCCAGCTGACATAAGAGCCTACTTTTTTTTTTTTTTTTTTTTAGATGGGTCTCGCTCTTTTGCTCAGGCCTGGAGTGCAGTGGCGCATCTCTGCTTCACTGCAACGCTCCGCTCCCGGTTCAGCGATTCTCCTGGCCTCCAGGCCTCTGAGTAGCTGGGATTACAAGGCGCCCGCGCACCAACGCCCAGGCTAATTTTTGTATTTTTAGTAGAGATGGGGTTTCACCATGTTGGTCAGGCTGCACCGCCTGACCTCCAGTGATCCACCCACCTCGGCTCCCAAAGCTGCTGGAATAACAGTGTGGAGCAGCCACGCCCGGCCTCATAAGAGCCCCCAGCCCCACCTCCCACACGCATAGATCCCATGTGTGCCTATGCTGCAGAGAGGGGGACAGTGCAGTCACAGGGAAGCCAGCATCTTGAAATTGTCCTCTGCTTCCTCTCACTGTCCCCATATGCATTCCCCTTACTTCCTCTGCTGTCACCTTCCCCAGCCAGGAAAGTGTCCCAGCCTTGGGCACGCCCCTTCCAGATGGCTGTGGACCCTGAATGACAAGTTTGACTTTTTTTCCATTTGGAAAGAAGCCAAAAGGTTCTAACCCCTGCTTTCACAGTATGGGCATCTCCCATCTTCTTTTGTCTAATCACAGTAACACCTCCATGTGCAGGTGGTGAGACCTGGGAGGGGTGGTGAGTTGGCAATAGCCTGATGGGTGACTCAGCAATTGATTACGCTGTTTGCTTAGGTGACAAACAAGCCTGGCAGTTACCCCCGAGCTTAGCCAAAGCCGTTCAAAGTTCCTTTTACTTCAGTCTAAAGGATGCATGTTCACCCTTTCCAAAGTTGCACAATTAGTTGCATTTATCAACTCACGATTGTTCTTTCTTTGTGGAGCAGTGTTTGAAAGGGAAAGATGAGTCCCCACTCTTCCCCTGCTGCTTTCATAATGCCTGTTTTGTTCGCTTGGGATGAACTCTTTCAGGGAGCTCAGGGCTGCAGCCTGTTCCCCTGCTGTGTCTAATATACTGGGAGTAGTTCTCTCCTCATCATCTCTGAACCTTTGTCTCGGTCCTGGGAAAGGAACCCAATGCCGAGAACACCCTCCCTCATCCCCCTTGCTACATGGGGGCGATATCTACCTCTGTTTCTTTTGTGCTGCTTTAGTTGCCCACGTCTTCTTCCTTTGTGCTTGGCCTGTCTGAATTTATCTTTCTAGATCAAGGCGGGTCCTCTGGCTTTAAGAAACATGGTTCTCTTGGCATCAAGTAGATTCCCCTCCCTGCCCAGTGATGTCTGCAAAAGAACAGAGGTGGAGACTCATGACGGTGCCATTGCAAGAGCCACCAATGTGCCGCAGGGCCAGCTGCCCTTCTGCCAGCTACACTTTCCTGGTGATCATGATCTATTCTTTGATTATCAACAGATATGCCTTAAGAGAATGGTTCAGAATGTCTCTAGGTCTGCAGAAATTATTGCCAGCCCTTCTTCACTTACCAGAGCAGGGTAAAGATGAATTTGACAGGCAGGAGCCTGAAGACATATGGTATTTGTGCTGTGGGTTTTGTGTGTGATGAGAGTTCTCAGCTGTCTGATTTCCTCCACCAATTCCTTCGACAAAAGCCTATGTGCTTATGCTGCTGGCCTGGCAGAAATTTGAGAATCTCTGACTCACTGGCAGAGTCTTAGAAGGGCCATATCACCCAGCCTCTTGGCCTCCAAGCAGTGATAGCATTAAGTCATCCCAAATAAAAAGGAATTTACCCTCTTTTAAAATGCCCTTGGAGAAGGAATTCAATTTGGCTCTCTTGGATGTATTTTGGCGGCTACTATGCGGAAATTATTTATATCCAATCTAAATTCTTTAAGCTGAAGAAATACTTGGGAGATTCGAGAAGGCTGAGGGGCAGGCAATCACTAAGAATCAGGGTAAATAACAGAGACACAAAGTCCTCCTACCGTGGTATGACAGATAGTTGATACTGAATAAATCCTGACAAGTGAATAAATGGTATTTTTGCGTGTGTGTCTGGAAAAAATATTGGGAAAACTTTCGGAAGACCTGTCTGTAAACATCTTTAGCAAACAGAAAACAGGTATTCAACCACAGAGCATGGTAAATAAGAACATCTGCCAGATAAGTCTAATATTATTCTGTGGCTGAGTGTCAGGCCTGGTGGTTAGAGAGGAGGCATAGTGTCTAATCTCTCCTGGCCTTTGCACAGTTTTGGATTCTCTCCCATGTAACACACCTTCAGTAAACTGGGGAAATGTGCTATCAGATGAGTGGTGCTGGCAGCAGAGACAAAAGAAAAATGGGTTGGCAGGGCTCAATTTCAGCCTAGAGTGGTACCATGCAGAGCTCGACAGGGACCCACTGCCGGCCAAGAAGGTCATAGTGTCTTCATCAGTGACTTGGACGATGGGCTAAGACTTTCCTCCTCAATTGGGTTCAGAGATGATTAGCTGCTATGAAGAATGATGTGGGATTTCCTCCTGAGTCAGTTAGGTGGGAGGAAAAATGAACAAGCTGACTTGGAAGAATTGTATAACCGGCCAGAAGCAAATCAAATAAAACCAGGCAGAACAAGTATGACTGAATTGAAGGTCTGTGCCTTGTCAATATTCTGGCAAATTTATAGAATGTGGAGTGTTGGAAGATGGTTGAGGATAAGGTTTAGAAATATAGGCTTTCAAATCAGACCAACCTAGACTCAAATCCTGCCTTTTCTGTTGCTGGATGCATTACAGTATCACAGCCTTCTGGCTACCCCGTTTCAGGGCCTCAGTGGGCCTATCAGGACTCTAAGAATGAGAAAGAGGACAGCTGGCCTAGTAAGGAGTGAGTGCTGCTTTCACTTTCCTGCCTTGGTGGGGTGGCCTCACGCAGTGCAAAGCCCACACAAACATATGTGGCTGCCCTGCCTAACTTATCTCAGGCTCCGTGCCTCAGTTTTCTTATCAGTCAAATGAAGATAACAAGAGATATTTGAAGTGATTAAGTGAGGTAATAAATACCAAGTGCCTAGCATAGTGCCAGGCACATAGCAGACTCTCAATAAACTGTAACTAAACAAAAAGGGCACAGAGGATCCCCAGCATCTGCTCTCATCCACCTTATACTTGTAGGGTATATATGTGGGGTGCAAATCATAGTCACCATCAGAAAACTTCTGCTTCCTTAGTCCCTTCTGGTCCCAGCGTGGAAGGAGGGGTGGACAGGGTGGAGGCAGAAGCACCAGCACAGGGTGGGAGCATCAGCCTTCCACATTCATGCAGATTAGAGGACTCCTTCTGGGTAGGGCAGTGAGGAAGAAAGGCAGAATGAGGTGGGGCCAGATTCAATGACCCTTTTCCAGGACCTGTCAGCCCTACTTCACAAGCCCGCCTGCTTCTCCATCTCTAGTATTCCAGACACTGCTTAAAGGTCTGGATAGGACATCTGGATTAAAGGACCCATCTGGATAGGACATTCTGGAAGAGGAGTAAGGAGGAACTCCAGCCTCCTCATGCACAAACATATTGTCTCCTGCAACCCTGAAGTATGTTAGGCATTGGGGCTCTCTGCTGGTTCAAAGATGCCTTCCAGAGAAATAACTCTATGAGCCCCCCTCTAGGCTGCTCCAATTTTCTGAAAGCAGGAGGCCCCAGCTCAGCTCTCCCTGCTGGTCTGTTAGTCTCTCTTGTACTTCTGTTATTCACAGCTTCCCAGGGCATGAGCAGAAGGTGGTCTCCAAACCTACTGGGTGAATAAGGAGTGCTAAGTGTCCTGACATTCCTGGGGAGTCCTAGTGCCCTAGGACTGTGAAAAAGTCAGCAAGTCACAGAAGAGGAGAAGATAAAAAGGAAAAATCGAACCCTCATGCAGTAGGGGATATGATGCTGCACAGGCTGCCTTTGGGACCAGCTGTGCCTACAGCAGTGTGGCTTGGGTAGAGTCCAGGAGGGTTTTAAGGATAACACTAGACCTAATCAACTGCACCTGCTCAGTGCCTTGCCTCCGCAAATGAGAACGAAGAGCCACACAATTCCAATGAATGGCCATTGAAATTCACATCAATAAGGAAATGGTATCAGAGCCTGGAGGATAGGAATTGAGAACGTAGAGATTAGGAGGCAATTTGATTCTGCAGGGAGCGCTGGTGCAGGGTGAGGCAGAGCCCCAAGCATCCTGTCCCCGGCACTGGCCCAGAACAGGCTCCGCTCTGGAGCAACAAGCGGGAGCGCTCCCCTCGGCAGCCACCAGAGGTCATTGGTTCCTGCTGTTCGAGCTGCAAGCTGCTCTGTCTGCAGTGCCTTCCAGCCAGTACAGCCCAGACAGTTACTGTTTCCCAACAGTGCTGGAGGAAACACTGACCCGAGGGGAGACAGGGCAACTCCTTACAGAACACCCTCCATCCCCCTGCCAGGAAGGCTGGGAGCTGCACCTTGAGCAGAGACCCTGGGCTCCCATCCTAAGCCTTTGGCCTTCAAGAAGCTTTTCCTGAGCACGCTGAGAGATAAGGAAAAGGCAAAGCGTCCCAGGCTACTTATCAGTGCTCCAGCTTCTGGCCAGGTACCCTGACACCTGCTGCTCCCAGTTTCCTGCCAGAAGAAAAGCCCCCAGAAGCACCTTCCCTCCCCTGGGCATCACTCACTCACTCTGCTTTTTCCTTTTTGGTATTAGAATCCAGTTCTGGGCAGGCAGCCTTGCACCTGAACCACCTTCATCCAGAAAACAAATCACATTTTCTTTTTAAACCTTCAAGGGTTTATTCTGAATGGCATTTTTGCCATATTAAAAAAAAAAGTTTAGTCTTCACACTGACCTATAGCAAACTCAGAATATTCTTTGTCCCAAATTGAATAGACTTTTTCTTTTTTAAACTCTATGTTAGCAACATCAGGCCGGGTGCGGTGGCTCAGGCCTGTAATCCCAGCACTTTGGGAGGCTTAGGTGGGTGGATCACTTGAGGTCAGGAGTTGGAGACCAGCCTGTCCAACATGGTGAAACCCCGCCTCTACTAAAAATACAAAAATTAGCCGGGCGTGGTGGTGTATGCCTGTAACCCCAGCTACTCGGGAGACTGAGGCAGGAGAATTGCTTGAACCCAGGGGACGGAGGCTGCAGTGAGCTGAGATCGTGCCACTGCACTCCAGTCTACAAGCCAGGGGGAGACTGTCTCAAAGAAAAACAAAAACAACAACAACCGAAAAACTATGTTAACATCAGCATCCAGTTAGAAACTGGCTCTTGGCCGGGCGCGGTGGCTCAAGCCTGTAATCCCAGCACTTTGGGAGGCCGAGACGGGAGGATCACGAGGTCAGGAGATCGAGACCATCCTGGCTAACACGGCGAAACCCCGTCTCTACTAAAAAAATACAAAAAAAAAAAAAATTAGCCGGGCGAGATGGCGGGCGCCTGTAGTCCCAGCTACTCGGGAGGCTGAGGCGAGAGAATGGCGTAAACCCGGGAGGCGGAGCTTGCAGTGAGCTGAGATCCGGCCACTGCACTCCAGCCTGGGCGACAGAGGGAGACTCTGTCTCAAAAAAAAAAAAAAAAAAAAAAAAAAAAAAAAAAAAAAAAAAAAAAAAACCGGCTCTTCCCCGACATTCAGCCACTCACAAATGAATCTGACTAAAGTCCACCTCTTAAACAGCTGTTAAAAAGTCCAGGCCTCAGCATCGCTTGAAACCTTTCCGGCTTGGCCTCTCTGTGTGTTCTAATCTGTTTGCACTCAGCCACCAATGCAAATCTGACCATGAAAGGCTTTGTGGGTTGCCCACAGCCCAGAGGTCCAAGTACCACCTTCACAGCCTGGCCCACCCCACCCCTCTTGCCCCAGCCACCTTCTCCCCAGCCTCTTTAGACTTCTTACTTCTCCTTGAACACCAGTGCTCCGGCCTGGCTCTGTGCCTTTCCGTGGGCCGGGCTCTCCTGCTGGTGTGCCCTCCCCCATTCTCCGGGTGAACACTCCCCCATCTGTCCAGATCCGGAGGAAACAGCCTCTTCTCTCCCAGTGCCTGCTGTTCCTTCCTGGGTGTTTCTGCTGCACTCATCATGTCCTGTGGCAAGGTTTTATTTCTACATCTATGTGTCCTGATCAGACTGTGAGCTGTCTGACAATGGGAACCCCGTCCCAGTATACATGTCGCTCTGGAATTATCCCAGCAGCCTATACATTATCTAGCATTTAGGAAGGGCTGGATAAATGTTTGATGAATGAATTAATGTTCTCGGTGGAGGTTAAATCACATAACACAATAAAAACCAAACTGGCGCCCCACCAATGCTTGGTAAGAACAAATGCTTTAGGTGGGGATCAGGCTGTGCTGCCTCTCCTCTTCTGAGAAGAGACTGGGCGAGGACAAAGGTGAAGTGTGTGCTCATAGCGGCACATGCTGCACACCTACCACGCGTGAGCAGTGAGTTACGCACTCACGTGCAATACCGTGTTTAATCTCCACCCCCAGTTTCATAGATGTGAAGCCTGAGGCTGAGAAAGGTTGCCCCAGGTCATTCCACAAAATGAAGGGTAGAATGGGCTTGACGTCAGGCAATACTGAGGGTGCTGCTCTTTATTGCAGCACTGGAAGCCAGAAGGCCAGGGATCAAGTCTCAGCTCCTCTGCTGTCCCACTGTGTATGTAATCTCAGCCCATCACTTCATCTCTTTGGGCCTCTGTTTTCTTATCTTCATCACAAAATAGTCTTTAGGCTCAAATAGGATTGGGCTGTGAAAACATCTAAAAATCATAATGAGCTCTGCAGCCACAAAGGACCATGGTTACTAATTTCTGTGGCTCATCCCTCTTCTTTCCTTCAGGCCGTTTTTTTTTTTTTTTTTTTTTTTTGAGATGGAGTCTTGCTGTGTTGCCCAGGTTGGAGTGCAGTGGCACAATCTCAGCTCACTGTAACCTGTCTCCCAGGTTCAAGCGATTCTTGTGCCTCAGCCTCCCGAGTAGCTGGGATTACAGGCACACACCACTATGCCCAGCTAATTTTTTTTTTTTTTTTTTGTATTTTTAGTAGAGATGGGGTTTTACCACGTTGGTCTTGAACTCCTGACCTCAAGTGATCCACCTGCCTCGGTCTCCCTAAGTGCTAGGATTACAGGCGTGAGCCACAGCGCCTGGCTGCTTCAGGCCATTTTCTTCCTTCCCCAGCTGTCTTGGTCTTACTTTCCCTCCCTAGGCTGGATTCCCTATTTCTGAGCACTTCTGTGACTTCACAAGGTTGGCTGCGTTTACACCAAAGGAGCTGTCCATTGTCCTTACCTTTGCTCATCTGAAAACCCAGTGAGCAGGCAGCACTTACATGTTTAAATTCCCATGGCCTCCCTGTCCTGGAAGGGACACTATGCCCCTGCCTGCAGCCCCCAGATGCTTAAATATTCTGGTCTGTCTACCTCCCCACCCTCTCTTTCCCCTTCCCCCTGAAGTCCATTACAAAAACGTTAAACTTCTACTCTGTAGGCAGACAAGTGGGAGCCACCAAAGAGTTGTGGGAACAGCAGGGGCTCACATCACTCTAGTGGGGTGTGCGGGGTGGACTGGAGGATGGGCAGAGCAAGGGGCAAGGAGGCCAGGGAGAGGCGACTGCAAGAATCCTGCTGAGGAATGCAGGGCAGTCACAGGGGTAGGGACCTTGCAGTGTCTGCGGCTCCTCGGGTTGCTCGTATTTCACAGCCTGAGACGACTCCCTGTGTCTTCAGGGAGCCATCAATCCTGAGCCTTGGTCTTGCCCCCAGTTCATGCCAGCACCAGGCAGGAAGAGATAAGCCGCCCAGTTTCTCCCACAGGCGTCTGGCCAGGGCCTCTCAGTGATCGCTTCCCTCTCCATAAAGCGCTGGGAAGACTTCCAGAGCACTTCCACTCCCTCAGCCCCAGTCACTCCAGGAGGACCCGCCTGGTAATTCCAAGCATTTGGAGAGGAGCCCCGCCTACCTGGGGAGAGGGAGCCCTCCCCCACCTGCTGCAGGGCACGCACGGGAGGCCAGGGAGCCTGCTGATTTTTCTTTTGCTTTGGCTCATTTTCCTCCTGGAGCAGCAGGCTCATCTCCTGCATTTTTAATAGCTGAGCATATTTAGCATTCAACACACACGTGTGGGTTGATAAGGCCCAAAGAGAAGGCAACAAGCCATCCAGGGGAGGAAATCCTCCTCCTACCTCCTCTCTGCCTCCTACCCACCTCAGCCTACATCCATGGGTCTGAGTTCCCCATCAATTCGCCAGGCCAGACCAGGGTAGCCGAAGTGACAGCAGCTGGGAGAGTCAGACTGGCTGACTCGGTCACTGTGCCAGGGTCTGGTCCCATGGCTTAGCAGGGACTCATAAGTAAAGGCTGAAATGCTCAAAACAGCCAAACAGCCATAACTCTTTCTTGATTTTTACCTGGAGACCGAGTCATCTTGCCCACCTCCCTCTACTGTCATCAACTACATAGATGTCAACGCTGTGGGATGGTGGCCAGGTACCCCCGACCTCTGGCTCCCGCAGGGGTGGTCCCCACTGTCAGGACAGTGAACCAGTGGAAGGGGCCTCTGAAAGGCTGAGTGCAGGGCTGGGGATGCTGGGCAGCCTGTGAGTGCTGTCAGGCAGCTCTGCAGGGGACAAACCTGGTAACATGGCAATGCTCTCTGTGTTTTCCCCTTTCTTCTTCTTCTTCTTCTTGTTTTTTTTTTTGAGACAGTCTTGCTCTGTCGCCCACGCTGGAGTGCAGTAGTGTGATCTTGGCTCACTGCAACCTCTGCAACCCAGATTCAAGTGATTCTCTTGCCTTAGCCTTCCAAGTATCTGGGATTACAGGTGCCTGCCACTACACCTGGCTAATTTTTTGTATTTTTAGTAGGGGCAGGGTTTTGCCATGTTGGCCAGGCTGGTCTTGAACTCCTGACTTCAGGTGATCCACCCGCCTCGGCCTCCCGTGCTGGAATTACAGGCGTGAGCTATCACGCCGGTCTCCCCCTTTCTTGTAATGCAGTTTTTTTTTTTAACCTACTCAGCCACATAAAGGAGAAAATAACAAAACCACAGACCATTTAACCTTGTACTGGAATGCCAGGAGGTCAGCCTGATAGAGTAGTGTTTTCATTGCTGTACGTGTGAATTTGAGCTATTTGGAAAGGGCAGCCCTAACCTGCTGTTAAATCTAATCTAAGGGCCACGGTCCAGCATGGGTTGGCACCGCTTATGCTTTCTTGGCCAGGAGGGGGCGATACAGAGCTCACTTGGAGCAATGGAACAGAACTTGGGCAGGGGGCTCTCTGCACCGCCTAATGCAGGTCTTCCAGGTCTGTTTCCACCACAGACCCAGCAGCACCAGGCCAAGGGGAGAAACGAGCTGGAATTTAGCAACTCCTGTTGGGAGTGTAACTTTTAAAGAGATTAGAGGAGCCCAATTAACACACAATTGAATTGTAAAAACCAGAGGGCCCCACCCAGAGTCAGCGGCCTATGTGTCTAGATCCAGCAGCCACTAACCACTTCAGGCTACTGAGCATTTAAAATGTGGCTACTGTGGGGGTCAGGCGCTGTGGCTCACACCTGTAATTCCAGCACTTCGGGAGAGTGAGGTGGGTGGATCCCTTGAGCTCAGGAATTCGAGATGGTGAAACCCTAACTCTACAAAAAACAAAAATATTAGCCAGGCACAGTAGTGTGCGCTTGTTGTCCCAGCTACTTGGGAGGTTGAGTTGGGAGGATCACTTGAGCCCAGGAGGTTGAGGCTGCAGTAAGCTGAGATCGCACTACGGTACTCCAGCCCCAGGCTGGGTGACAGAGTGAGACCCCGTCTCAAAAAAAAAAAAAGAAAAAAAGAAAAAGAAAAAAAAGATTAAAAAAAAAGTGGCTACTATGACTGAGGAATGGGATTTCAAATTTCATTTAAGCTCAGTTCATTGAAATTTAAGAACAGATACTTGATTCAGTAATTAGAAAATGTTTAAGTCTATTTAGAACAACTGGGGTATGTCAATCTATTTTATAATCTCTAGGTTTTATGAAATCTAAAAATGGTGTCAAATATTGTCTGATGAAAAATTTAGTGTCCGGGCCCGGGCGGGTGCTCACCTGTACGTCCCGCACTTTGGGAGCCGAGACGGGCTGGACACGAGTCAGGAGATCGAGACCATCCTGGCTGACATGGTGGAACTCCCGTCCTACTAAAACTACAAAAAACAGCCGGGCCCGAGGTGGCGGCGCCGTAGGTCCCCAGCTACTCGGGGCTGAGGCAGGAGAATGGGCGTGGAACCTGGGAGGCGGAGCTTGGCAGTGAGTAGTCCCAGCTACTCGGTGAGGCTGAGGCAGGAGAATGGCGTGAACCTGGGAGGCGGAGCCTTGCAGTGAGCTGAGATCCGGCCACAGCACTCCAGCCTGGTGACAGAGCGAGATCCATCTCAAAAAAAAAAAAAAAAAAAAAAAAAAAAAAAAAAAAAAAAAAAAAGAAATTTAGTGTCCAAATTGAGATGTGCTGTAAGTGTAATAAAACACATGCAGGATTTTGAAGACTTATGAAAAGAAAATGATGTAATCTATCTCATTGATTATATGTTGGAATGATAGTATTTTGAATATATTAGATTAAATAAAATAGTCATGTGTCACTTCATGATGGGGCTATGTTCTAAGAAATGTAATGATAGGTGATTTCATCATGCTAACATCGTAGAGTGAATTAACACAAATCCCTGCACACTGGCCTGGGTGACAGAGCTATACCCTGTCTCCAAAAAAAAAAAAAAAAAAATGGTGACCAGTTCCACTTTTCCAATGGATCACCCTCTTCTTGCCGGTCCGGGCAGGATTCTGTCCTGTCAAGTATAAAAGGTGCTTGAACCTAAGCTGTATGGTACAGCCATTTGTTCCTAGATTACAAACCTGTACAGCATGTGACTGTACTGAATACTGTAGGCAATCATAATATAAGGGTAAGTATTTGTGTGTCTAAACATATCTAAATGTAGAAAAGCTACAGTAAAAATATGGTATAATCATGTTATAGGACTGCTGTTGACTAATACGCTTTTATGTGGCACATAACTTTTTTTTTTTTTTTTTTTTGAGGTGGAGTCTCACTTGCTTTGTTGCCCAGGCTGGAGTGCAGTGCCAGGATCTTGGCTCATCACAACCTCTGCCTCCCAGGTTCAAGCAAGTCTCCTGCCTCAGCTTCCTGAGTAGCTGGGGAATGCTACCACCATTATTATTATTATTTTTTGTATTTGTAGTAGAGATGGAGTTCCAGCATGTTGGCTAGGCTGGTCTCGAGCTCTTGACCTCAAGTGATCCATCCGCCTCGTCTTCCCAGAGTGTTGGGATTACAGGCATGAGCCACCATGCCCGGCCAATGACTATTATTAAAAATTAATTTCATGGCTGGGCATGGTGGTTCACGCCTGTAATCCTGGCATTTTGGGAGGTCAAGGCGGATGGATCATGAGGAGTTCAAGACCAGGCTGGCCAAGATGGTGAAACCCCATCTGTACTGAAAACACAAAAAGTAGCCGGGCATGGTGGTGGGCACCTGTAATCCCAGCTACTCAGGAGGATGAGGCAGGAGAATGCTTGAACCCAGGCAACAGAGGTTGCAGTGAGCCGAGATCACGCCACTGCACTCCAATCTGGGTGACAGAGCAGGACTCCAGCTCAAAAAAAAAAAAATTAATTTCACCTGTTTCTTTTGTACTTTTTTCCAATGTGGCTGCTTGAAAATGTAAAATTAACATATGTGACACACATTACATTTCTATCGGATAGTGCTAGTCTAAACAATTCTAGACAAAAGGTCAGCCATCTCCAGGAATGGAAATCTTAGAATCCCTTTCAATGGTCACATCTATTTCATTTAATTCAACAAATATTTACTGACACGAGTACCATGCTTGTTGAGTTGGTGAGCGGTTACCATACAGGAGGCCCTGCAGTAACTACTGGGCAGGAGGAAGACAGGAAGTGAAGTCTATGGCTGACCAGAGAAAGTGTCACATGTGAGGTAAAAATTAAGTGCTCTGGGGATTAAAAGAAAGGCGATATCATATCAGGTTGTTGGCAAGGAGGAAGTGAATGAGGAAAGGGCATTGAGAGAAGGTAGCCAGTGACATGGGCAATAAGAATGGTAAGGATTTTGGCCAGGAGAGAAGGGGACTGAATGCTGTGGAAACACTGGGCTTAGCAGACCCAGCGCCCTCAGACTCCTCTTTCCCTGTCCCAATCCTCCATAGTACCACCCTTGGCCTCTGTTCTTCTCACACCATATACCTCCCTGGCAGGCACCATCTATACCCACAGCTTCCATGCCCATGTCTACCTGATGACTCTCTAGTCCTGGCCCATACCTATCTCTTGACCCCTGGTTCCAAACATTCAGTGCCCACTCACATTTCTTTGTAGATATTTCTCAGACACTTCAAAATCCACTGACTTTCCAGCTGAACTCATCCTTCCCTTCCCTCCCTCAACTCTGGCCCTTACTGTCCTTTCCTTCAGGATCCTTCAGGATCACAACTCAGCTGTCCTAACCCCTTCCCTTGTACTCCAGCCCTACATATGACCCCCAAAGTCCTGTGGAGTTTTCCCTCTTTAATATTTATCTCACCCTGCCCCTCCGTACACATCACTGCCTGGAACCAGGCTGTCACCACACCTCGCCTGGGTGATACAATGTTCTCACCATTCTTGCTGCTTCCTGTGTGACTCCCCCAGCCATCCTTTTACATGGCTGTCAAGGTGACCAGACTACATCATAAAACTGCTCCTTTAATGCTTCTTTGCAATTTCCAGGGTGAAGTCCAAATTCCTGAACTTAACACATACAGCAGAACTTCATAATCTGGGCCTCACTCCCCTACTCAGTTTCACATCCTGCCTCTCCCCACATGCAAATACTTTTGCACATTCTGTTCCCTTTGCCTAGGACACCCTTCCTACTCTCTTAGTTAGAATTTTTTTTTTTTTTTTTTGGTGGTAAAATAGACGTAACATTAAAAATTTACCATTCTAATCCCATTCTCTTTGTCTACCTCCTTTCTACTACTTGTCCTTTGAATTTAGCAGAAGTGACCTTTTTTTTCTTGGCTCAATGCAACCTCCGCCTCCGGGGTTCAAGCGATTCTACTGCCTCATCCTCCTGAGTAGCTGGGATTACAGGCACATGTCACCACGCCCAGCTAATTTTTGAATTTTCAGTAGATATGGGGTTTCACCATGTTGGTCAGGCTGGTCTTGAACTCCTGACCTCGTGATCCACCCACCTCGACTTCGCAAAGTGCTGGGATTACAGGTGTGAGCCACCACACCTGGCCGGAAGTGATCTCTTTTGAAAAAACCCTTTCTGAGTCCTCAGCCTGGGTTAGGTGCCCTTCTCCTTTGCTACCGATCTCATAGTCCTTATCACTTTGGACTGTGTTAGCTTATGTTTCTATTTACAGACTCCCTAAGACAGTGTCTGTATCTTAACTTTGTATCCCCAGGGCTGCAGTGTACAGTTGTATAGGTTATGCACTGGGAGAGGAGGCCTGGCTAAGGAAGTGAGCAGGGGATGAAGGCCATTAGTCAACTGTGCACCTGGTATAGGCCTGTATCCAGACCGTTTTCTAATTTGCACAAAGGTGCTTGTGTGACATCAGTGGGCCCTGTGTATCCCCCGTGCTTGTTGTAGAGTTGGCACACATAGTCTTACAATAAGTGCTCATTAAATGTTGAGTAAAGATGGCTGGATGTTCCAGGCAAAGGTACCAGGGGTAGAGATAGGGGGACATCTGGCATAATAGGGTGGTACTGGATATTCAGTATTGACTTAGGGGGGTTGCAGCTAGTTGGCAGAGGGTCCCTTATGTTGGGCTGAGGGACTAACTCTTTAACACAGGAAGCAGTGAGGAACTTTGTGAATTTTTGATAGGACTGTGATATAGAATTTCAAAATATTCAGGCTTGAAAATGAAACTCAGAGAAGTAAAGTGACTTGTTCAAGGACACACAGAAAGTTAGAGGCAGGGCCCAGACTTGAACTTGCTTTTCCTGCTCCTAGCTCAGTACAGGTCTGGGGAACTGCACTCTGGGGAGCTGCACTCTGGGATACCTCTCAACTGAGGCTGAGCCCTCTAAGGCTCAAAGCCAAATCTTCCCAGCCTTGGAGACTCTATCTCTTCCCGGACACATGTTCCTGGACGTGTTGGGTAGATGGACGACAGCCAGGCAGATGGGAGGTGAGGACAGTTAGGTCTCCAGACCATTGCAGTCCATGGTTCGGCCTCATGCATGGCGCACCACTTGTTCTGTCCTCAGAATATTTACCGACTTGAAGGCATGGCAAATTACCCATGCTTTTCTCTTCTTCCCACAGGTAAGCACTCTAGTCTTTTCACTACGAGCTATCTCCCTCCTTACAAATCTCTTGGTTGCTCATCTCTGGACCTGGGCTAGTTTTTTCAGTTTCTCTCTTTCTGTTTCTCTCTCTCTCTCTCTCTCTCTCTTTCTTTCCTTCTTTTCTGAGACAGAGTCTTGCCCTGTTGCCCAGGCTGGAGTGCAATGGAGCAATCTCAGCTCACCGCAACTTCTTCCTCCCAGGTTCAAGCAATTCTTCTGCCTCAGCCTCCTGAGTAGCTGGGATTACAGGTGCGTGTCACTACACCTGGCTAATTTTTTGTATCTTTAGTAGAGACGGGGTTTCACCATGCTGGCCAGGCTCGTGTTGAACTCCTGACCTCGTGATCTGCCCATCTCGGCCTCCCAAAGTACTGGGATTACAGATGTGACCCACTGCACCCAGCCAGATTCTTTCAAAACCACTTTTTGCCCCTAGCTGAAGAGGACTTGACTGTGGCAGGTCTTAAGAAGTGTGTGTTGAGTTGGACTGGATTGAGTGTGGACAATGATTTGAACCCAATGGTCACCCTGAAGGTTTGCCTTTTGGGCAGGTGCTTTTTGGTGCTGTGGGGCTACAAGAGACCTCTCATTTGCTCTTTTACAAGGAGCATTCATTGATGATCTTCCCCGAGCTCCCTGGGTCTTCTCCTGACTTATGTGCTCCTTCCCTGGCTTCCCTTATTTTGTTTCTCTGTAGCTCATTTCTGGACTCTGAATAAATTACTTAATCATTTTTATCTTCACTCTGAGTCTGAAGAGCCATTTCTCTAATTTTTTTTTTAGAGAGATTTGTCTTGTCAATCTTTATCCCAGGATGGATGTCCTTTGGCACACATGATAATACAATAATAATGACATTATGCTAAATTATTTATTGAACATACACTATGATCCAGATACTGTGCCTACTATTTTATAAAAATTAGCTCACTTAATCCTCACAACAATCCCATGGAATAGAGCTATTATTGGCCCCACTTTACAGATGAGGAGACGGAAGCACAACACAGTCAAATAACTTGCCTAAGGTCACCCAGCTGAAATTTGTGCCCAGGCCAGTAACTCCAGAGCTTGTGGTTACATCGGGATACCACACAGCCCCAGTAAATAAACTCTCAGGCACATTCTCAGGTCACAGATAAGACGGATTGCAGGGTAGTGACTGGGAGACTCACATCGCTGGTGGGTGGGCAACCCCCAGTCTCAGGCTGAGTCTTCCCTAACCAGCTACAGCTTCCTGCAGGGTGGACCCGCAATCCCAACAACCCGAGGAGAACAAAGCTTGCCCATGAGGCCCAGCTGCGTGGCAGGTAACTCCTCCACAGCCATGCCTATACCTTTCCACTCCATCACAAGAGGCTCTGTAATTGATCTGACATAATTAGCTCTTTACTAAGTCATCATAATTTCCAGTGTGCAGTGACAAACCCATTGATGGATGATTTTACTCCACAGCTTGCCTAGGTATGAACTTAAGTGCAATTAACTGTCATTAATTGATGGAACACTTTTTTTCTTTAAATACATAAAACAGATGGACTCCACACTTATCCCTTCTCTGCCTTCTCAAGGCTTGAAAGATAAGCATGGAGGTGCTGTCAGAAGCCAGTTCCTTAAGTACTCCAAGCTGGGTGCCAACAGCATTTGAAGATATTCATCTTCCTTGTTTTAAGTTTGGCTTCCTAACTGTCTGTTCCACAGGCAACCTTTTCTGACTTTTTAGTAAGGGCTGAGATAACTAAATGAATTAAAAGCCTCAGATTTTTTTTTTTATTTTTTTTGAGACAGGGTCTCACTTTGTCATCCAGGCTGGAGTGCAGTGGCACAATCTCGGCTCACTGCAACCTCTGCCTCCCGGAATGAAGCAACTCTCCTGCTTCAGCCTCCCAAGTAGCTGGGATTACAGGCATGCACTACTATGCCCAGCTAATTTTTGTATTTTTAGTAGAGATGGGGTTTCACCACGTTCGTCAGGCTGCTCTTGAACTCCTGACCTCAAGTGATCTGCCCACCTCAGCCTCCCAAAGTGCTGGGATTGCTGATGTGAGCCATCATGCCTGGTCAAACGCCTCTGATTTTTCCACTGATTTTCCACTGTTTTTCCACTGATTTTCCACTATTCCACTATTCCACAGGACCTGGGACCCAGTGTTGGGGGTAGGGCCGCGGCTTTGCTCCACACCAGGCAGACTGTCAGTGCTTTTGATTTTACACCAGAGCTTGTCTTCACTGGGGTGGAAAATTGAGAGGTGGCCGCAGAACTGAGAAATATTTCCATGTTACCCTTTTCTTAGACACAACTTGGCTCAACTCTCAAGAGAATAAAAAAATTCCCCATCAGGCATAGGGTATATACATAAATATTTTTGAGACAGAGTTTCGCTGTCGGCTAGGCTGGAGTGCAGTGGCGCGATCTCAGCTCACCACAACTCCGCCTCCTGGGTTCAAGCAATTCTCCTGCTTCAGCCCCCTGAGTTGCTGGGATTACAGATACATGCCCCCATGCCTCGTTACTTTTGTATTTTAGTAGATACGGGGTTTCACCATGTTGGCCAGGCTGGTCTCAAACTCCTGACCTCAGGTGATCCACCCGCCTCAGCCTCCCAAAGTGCTGGGATTATAGGCGTGAGCGTGGCCCATATGGTACTCTTAAGGTCCCACATGCCCTCTAATATTTAGGTTTATCTTTCCATCATTTTGGGTTTCTGTCCCTTCATTCCTCAGTCCCCCAAATTCCTGCATGTGACTCCTAGGAACAAAGCCAGAGGGTAAATACTGTTTCCCGTGGTGACAGGAACAGCAGGGGGGACAGACAGCAGCTGGCTGCCAGCCAGCTGACTCACCATGGTTTATCCCTTGATCCTTTCGCAGGAAAGACCGTGTGCTGTTTGCTGCTGGAGGTAAGTAGATTGTCTTTGGGCGTTTTGAATGGCTTTGAGGTGCTGCTGGCAGAGTGATGGCCGCTGAGACAGGCTTTTGTTTTCACCTGTACTAGTGATGTCCTGGGATTGGAGGCTGGAGACACTGGAGAGGGAGAAGGTCTACACATTGAACCGTGTCTTCTCTCTACAGGGGCAGAAAGTAGAGAACTCAGCACAGCATCTGTAGCAGGTGAGGGTCTCACACACTGACATACATTCAAACACACAACAGGCAGAGAGAAGCGCTTTCCCTGCAGCATCGGCATCCCTGAAGCCTAGGTTCTGATGAGACGATTTGTCTTGACATATGCTCCTATTCCACCAGCTAGCAATACTTATGTTCTGCGTTTCTGTATCAAATGGCATGCTCAACTAACATCAAGGTTCAGCCGGGAGGCATTTAGCAGGTCATCTTTCTGCAAAACTACTTCCACAGGAGTAGCAGAGGGACACCAGGTATCACCTGAACAGTGGGATAACCCCACATAGCCAAAGCAATTCCTAGACAGCTACACAGAGGCCACAGGTCCATCAGAGCAGTGGACAGGGCAGGACTCTCAACAAACAGGAAACTCTTGAACCTAACACTCTGCAGGAGCACTAAAGTAAGAGGGACCAGCAGGCTTGAATCAAAGGGACTTTGCGAGCGAGGAAGTGGCCCAGCAGCTGTCCTGGGACTGAGAGGACAGTGTCGACACACTCCTGCTATGGCCTCCACGAGGTCCACAGAGGGCCACATGCAGGAGGGTGTCAACGCTTGAGACAGAATCTGCAATGTGGGGCATGGACTTGGGCCGGCGAGCACAACTTCCTGAGGTTCTACAGAGAATACCAGAGCTCTGGGCAGAGATGCATCACTTGTTCACGTTCTGTTAGCCCCTGCGCTTTCGACTGAATGGGCAGGATGAGGATACTGACCAGGACAGCAGATGCATGAAGTAAAGTTCTAGTGTGCACCCACTATGGGGTTCTTAATTGTTTTAGAGTAGCGAATCTGATAAAAATTTAAGACCCCAGCAAAATGCACTTTTACACCTATCCAAAAACTTTGTACATGATTACAGGAAGGAATCCCAAACCCTAAAAAAGACAAAGCTTCTTGAAACCCTAAGTCCTCTCTGTCTCTCTTATGTCTCACATATAATTAGTGCTTAATTAACATGTGTTGAATAAATAAATGAAATTATAACAGATCTCCTGAACTAGAGATCACAGATCTGAAAATCTGGCTGAATTTGATAATGCAAAATGTGACAGACAAAGATGGCAGATCATTCTCTCTCCAGCCCAAAGCTGAGCCTAGGCTTCTCTCATTAGGGCACCTTTCCTGGATGCTTTTGCAGGCACCCTGACCTGGGAGACACAAGCCTACACCTGTGGCCAGCTGCGACAGGAGTCTGGGGTTTCTCTGTGCTCCCTTGTACCAATGGGTTGCCAGGCTGTCTCAAAGCAGACTGAATTTAGTCTTCTGATGCAATGGGAATTAGGAGGAAGCAGATTTTTGAGGATCATTCAATTGCTGCATTTTTTTTGCTTGACCAGTGCTCATATGCTGCCTACACAGAATAAATTTACAGGGTACTTTTTCCTCATTGAATCAGAGTAGACCTTTGCATCAGCTTAGTTTTCAGAAGCCATCCTGTTGAAGCTTTTGAAAACAAAGAGCTAGTTCTGAGGCCTCTGTTTTGAGGGCTGGGAGCCAGGAGACCTGGGCTCCCACTCCAACCACACATACACAGTATTAGGCTTGGGCCTTCAGTTTACCACTGAACCTTCCTTGGTTCCTGTGTCTTTATCTGTGAATGAAGTGGGTCCCTAGATGGCTTCAAAGCCTCCTTCCACTCAATCACCATAAATACAAGGGATACTTATACCTGTTCCTTCCCTTCTCATCCCTCATGATTCCTGGATGTCAGAGCAATAATAACAGCTGAAGTATTGAACAATTTTACTCAGGCGAGATCTTCCTTGGAGGAATTCATCCTTTGTAAAATTGTACTGGCCTTTACAACCCCTGTGAGACAGGCAGGAAGCAGCCAGGCATCTCCACCCTCCTCACGGCTGACTGGCCAAAGGAGACCCAGAGAGGTGAGCTGATTGCCAAGGTCAGGGCTACTCAAGGATCAGGATGCCTCTGTGCCAAGTACATAGGCCTAGCTGCCTCTCAGGAAGGCAGGAAACTAGGTGAATAAAATTCGAAGCCAGAAAATTAGAAAACGCAGAACTTAGAATCACTAAAGGTTACAACTGCATCTTAAAAGTCAACTTGTGTGATCTTTCTGATAGATGAGGTTATCAGTTGCCAGCCTTCGGGTTAAAGCTAGTTAGCAGCAATCCTGAGACTAGAACCAAGTCTCCTAACTTCAAGTCTATCGACGTTCTGCCTCTCAGAAATGTCTTGTTTAGCAGTTTGTTTTTCGGCAGAGGCTTCCAATATGAAAATAAGACTTTGGGCCGGGCGCGGTGGCTCAAGCCTGTAATCCCAGCACTTTGGGAGGCCGAGACGGGTGGATCACGAGGTCAGGAGATCGAGACCATCCTGGCTAACACAGTGAAACCCCGTCTTTACTAAAAATACAAACAATTAGCCGGGCGAGGTGGTGGCGCCTGTAGTCCCAGCTACTCGGGAGGCTGAGGCAGGAGAATGGCGTGAACCCGGGAGGCGGAGCTTGCAGTGAGCTGAGATCCGGCCATAGCCCTCCAGCCTGGGGGACAGAGCGAGACTCCGTCTCAAAA
>NW_016806087.1:3056344-3060053 GCF_001698545.2 Rhinopithecus bieti
TTTTTTTTTTTTTTTTTTTTTTTTGAGACGGAGTCTCGCTCTGTCACCCAGGCTGGAGTGCAGTGGCCGGATCTCAGCTTCACTGCAAGCTCCGCCTCCCGGGTTCACGCCATTCTCCTGCCTCAGCCTCCCGGGTAGCTGGGACTACAGGCGCCGCCACGTCGCCCGGCTAGTTTTTTGTAGTTTTAGTAAAGACGGGGTTTCACCGTGTTAGCCAGGATGGTCTCGATCTCCTGACCTCGTGATCCGCCCATCTCGGCCTCCCAAAGTGCTGGGATTACAGGCTTGAGCCACCGCGCCCGGCCAAAAAAAAAACTTTTTTTTGAGACAGAAAAAAAACTCTGTCACTTAGGCTAGAGTGCTATGGCACGATCATGGCTTACTGCAACCTCTGCCTTCCAGGTTCAAGTGATCCTCCCAATTCAGCCTTCTGAGTAGCTGGGACTACAGGTGTGTGCCACCACACCCGGCTAATTAATATTATTTTTTGAGACACAGTCTTGCTCTGTGGCCCAGGCTGGAGTGCAGTGGCGCGATCTCATCTCACTGCAACCTCCACCTCAAGCGATTCTCTTGAGCCTGGGAGAATCAAGGCTGAAGATTCTCACAATCTCAGTCTCCCAAGTAGGTGGGATTACAGGCATGTAACATCATGCCTGACTAATTTTTATATTTTTAGTAGAGATAGGGTTTCATCATGTTGGCCAGGCTAGTCTTGAACTCCTGGCATCAAGTGATTTGCCCGTCTTGGCCTCCCAAAATGCTGGGATTATAGGCATATAGGCATGAGCCACTGCACCTGGCCCCAGTTAATTATTAATTAAAACTTTTTTTTGGTAAGGCCAGGCATGGTGGCTCATGCCTATAATCCTGGCACTTTGGGTGGCCAAGATGGGTGGATCACTTAAGCCTGAGAGGTGGAGGCTACAGCAAGTTGTGATTGTACCAGAGAACTCTAGCCTGGGCAACAGAGCAAGAATCTGTCTCAATTTTTTTTTCTTTTTCTTTTTTTGCAGAGATAAAGTCTCTCTAAGTTCCCAGGCTGGTCTTGAACTCCTGGGCTCAAGAGATCCTCTTGCCTTGGCCTCGCAAAGTGTTGGGATTACAGGTGAGCTACCACATCCGGCCTACAAAACAACTGTATCAGTGGATAAGTTTTTTTCTTGGTTTCATATTTTATTTTTTGAGACAGTCTCACTCTGTTGTCCAGGCTGGAGTGCAGTGGCGTGATCTTGGCTCACTGCAACCTCCGTCTCCAGGTTCAAGCAATTCTCCTGCTTCAGCCTCCTGAGTAGCTGGGATTACAGGTGTACACCACCACGTCTGGCTTATTTTTGTATTTTTAGTAGAGATGGGGTTTCACCATGTTGACCAGGCTAGTTTCAAACTCCCGACCTCAAGTGATCTGCCCGCCTCAGCCTCCCAAAATGCTGGGATTACAGGTGTGAGCCACCACACCTAGTTTCATATTTTAGATTCAGAAACTTGTCTTAAATTGCCAATTGAAAGGACAAGTTGCAATGAGGGAATATTAATTAAAACCTGAAGACAGCCCTTTTCCCTTAATATAAGTTTTTTTTTTTGGTTGTTTGATGTGTGATTTTGTATTGCAATAAATAGGTGAAAGCAATATTTCCTACTTGTGAAACGGTTTGAACTAAATCAGAAGGGCTCTCACAACCCTTGAGCTATGGGAACAAGCTTGCCCCCTACTGGTGCAGGTGAGAAAGGTTGTATAAGAATTTAAAGGCCCGGCGCAGTGGCACACGCCTGTAATCCCAGCACTTTGGGAGGCCGAGGCGGGTGGATTACCTGAGGCCGGGAGTTTGAGACCAGCCAGACCAACATGGGGAAACCCCGTCTCTACAAAAAATACAAAATTAGCTGGGCGTGGTGGCACATGCCTGTAATCCCAGCTACTTGGGAGGCTGAGGCAGGAGAATCGCTTAAACCCAGGAGGTAGAAGTTGCTGTGAGCCAAGATCGTACCATTGCACTCCAGCCTGGGCAACAAGAGTGAAACTCTGTCTCAAAAAAAAAAAAAAAAAAAAAAATTAAAGTGGAGGGACCAACAGAGTCAGTGGTCAGGGGTTCACTGTGGAGGTGAGCTGTAGCTAAGCTTTTGAAAATGGGTAGAACTGATGTCCCAGGTAGGGCAGAGTGAGTGGATTTTACAAAAAGACCTATTTAATCTATGTTTCTTTAGTCTATGAAGACCTGCCTGTAGTGGACTTACACAGTTTTGTGTTGGTGAGGAGGTGCGTTAGGTTGGTGAAAGGAGAAGGCAGGGTCTTATCTCTTGCAAAAAGATGCTGCTGAGTGAAGCTCTCCGGCTGTACATTACAATCATTCGGATATAAGCCCTCATCCACTTGAGGTTTAATCATGTCTTATGTTTTCATTAAGGGACTGCCTAAGGTAGATCCCTATAATTATTCTAATTCCATTTGCCCTGCCCAGAAAGAATTTGTAGTACATTATATCCCTCACTCATTGTTAAAATATTTAATACTTAAGCAATTTTAGAGAAAAAGAGCACTTTCCTCTAAATTTTCTTAGTCTTTGTTAATGCATATAGCTTTATTAACAAAACTGTAATCAATGGATATTTTGGACTATTCTTTGTCAACTAACATTCTACATATACGTATCAAATTCCCACAAACTTGCTATTTTAAACTGTTAGGTAATATTCAATCATTAACATGGCGCAGATTATTTAGCTACTCTCTTACTGTCTACCTACTATTTGTCTTTAAAAAAAAAAACTGATTTGACCGGGCGTGGTGGCTCACACCTGTAATTCCAGCACTTTGGGAGGCCAAGGCGGGTGGATCACAAGGTCAAGAGATCAAAACCATCCTGGCCAACATGGTGAAACCCCGTCTCTACTAAAAACACAAAAATTAGCCAGGCGTGGTGGTTGCGTGCCTATAATCTCAGATTCTCAGGAAGCTGAGGCAGGAGAATTGCTTGAACCTGGGAGGTGGAGGCTGCAGTGAGCCCGGATTATGCCACTGCACTCCAGCCTGGCAACAGAGTGAGAGTCTGTCTCAAAACAAAACAACAACAACAACAACAACAACAAAAAACCTGATTTAAAAAGTGATTCAGAATTATTTCCTTGAGGTATAATTCCCAAAGTGAAAGGCTGCAGTTTTATAGCTCTTGCTACACATTTCTTTCCAGACCATGTGACAGAAAGACCAAACGAATCTATTGTGCTAATATTGAATATAAACACCACTCACCTACTGAAGGAAAAACAAAATCACTATCAGAACACCTGTGCAGAATTAAGTATTCAATACATCAGTAACAACCTCAGTGAATGATCTTGAACCAGCAGCCTCTGCTCTCACCTGTTTTGTCCTTTGACCAATAGTAATAATAGTTTAAGATTTTTCAGGTGGGTACAGTACCTCACGCCTGTAATCCCCGCACTTTGGGAGGCTGAGGTAGGCAGATTGCTTGAGCTCAGGAGTTCAAAACTAGCTGGGTAACATGGTGAAATCCTGCTTCTACAAAAAATTTAAAAAATCAGCCTGGTATGCGCCTGTAGTCCCAGCTACTTAGGAGCTGAGGTGGGAGGATCGCTTGAGCCTGGGAGGTCAAGGCTACAGAGAGCTGAGATTGTTGCACTGCACTCCAGCCTGAGTGACAGAGTGAGACACTGTCTCAAAAAAAAAAAAAAAAAAAAAGGCCAGGCG
>NW_016806087.1:3061121-3091151 GCF_001698545.2 Rhinopithecus bieti
AAAAAAAAAAAAAAAAAAAAAAAAAAAAAAAAGAAACCCCGTGTCTACTAAAAATACAGAAATTAGCAGGCCGTGGTGGCGGGCGCCTGTAATCCCAGCTACTTGGGAGACTGAGGCAGAAGAATCACTTGAACCTGGGAGGCAGAGGCTGCAGTGAGCCGAGATCGTGTCACCACCGCACTCCAGCATGGGCAACAGAGTGAGACTCTGTCCCCCGGGCCCCCCGCCCAAAAAAATGAGAGGCATTACTAGCTTCTCTTTTCTACAGGTAAGTTTTATTAAAAACAAAGCTGTAATCAATGGACATTTTGGACTATTCCTTGTCAACTAACATTATTCTGCATATACATATGAAATTCCCATATACTTGCTATTTTAAACCATTAGGTAATATTCAATCATTAATGTGCTGTAGATTATTTAGCTATTCTCTCACTGTCGACCTACTATTTGTCTTTTATTTTATTTTATTTGAGACGGAGTCTTGCTCTGTCGCCCAGGCTGGAGTGCAGTGGCGCGATCTCGGCTCACTGCAAGCTCCGCCTCCCCGGTTCACGCCATTCTCCTGCCTCAGCCTCCGGAGTAGCTGGGACTACAGGCGCCCGCCGCCATGCCCGGCTAATTTTTTGTATTTTAGTAGAGACGGGGTTTCACCGTGTTAGCCAGGATGGTCTCAATCTCCTGACTTCGTGATCCGCCCGCCTCGGCCTCCCAAAGTGCTGGGATTACAGGCCTGAGCCACCGCGCCCGGCCCTATTTGTCTCTTAAAGAACTGATTTAAAAAGTGATTTACAATTATTTCCTTGAGGTATAATTCCTGAGGCTCAGAGATATAATGAGTTGCTTAAGGTCACAGAGCTGGAAAACATCAGATCTGGGGATGTTTTCAGAGCCCCTATCTTAACTCTGGGCTCTACCACCTTGGAATCCTGGCAGATTCTGCTACAGATAGGAGGAGCCTGAAAGAACCAGCGAGACTTCTCCTTTCCCACTGCCTATGGGCGTTTCAGCAGGGCACCTGACTCCCCTAGGGAGAGGAAGAAACACTTTTTAGGTGTTAGGCAGCTGGCAGGTGCCAGTCAGCAGCTCATACCATTGCCTGAGACCTCAATCACAAAGAGTTGGGGGTCCCCGGTACCAAAGAAATGAAAAGTCAAATCCTTTTACTTTTGTGCATTTCCACCACAGGAAGTCCAGGCCAAGGTCTCAGCAACTGACTGTTTTAAGACCACCTGCTTCCCTGCAGCCTCCTTAAACATCCAGGTGCAACTCCAGGGGCAGTCCTAGAGATCAGCCAGGCAGGAAGCTTGCAGACACCAGCTCTCAGCATCCCAAAAATCTGATAGGCGTGGGGAGCCCTGGTGTCTCTAGTTTGCTCCCCTCACTCTCTGAAGATAAAATCCATCAGGTTCTCAGGCAATTCCATTTCAGTAAAAATTCAGTGTTCCCTTCTCCATACGCTAATTCACAGAGGTATTTTCATACTTGCAGCATCAGTGTCCTGCATTTAAAACCTTAGCACAGATGCCTCATGAATGGCTGAGCCGGCCGCAAACACTCAAGGTGGCTCCCTGCACCATTTTTAAAAAGAACTTGTTGGGAATTTTCCAATATGGCTTTTAAGGGACCAACCCCCTCCCAATAGACTTTGAGCACCACAGTCGCTCGTGGCCTGCCATGGTTGTGTAAGCACACTTGGGCTTAGGCCAGCACCTGGCTTACTCACTTGACAGCATGGAGTCTCCTTCAGCCCCCACTTTTGAGGGCAGGTGCTTGGCAAGGCATTAGCCGGCTTCTATCTTATCAGTGGGTTCAATCTGCTTTCGTAGCTGCAGTCAGGATGCTGCCTATGAACACCCTGATTTCCAAGGGACCTTCTTCCAAAAGTAAACTGGAGTTGGAGAGAGAGGCAGGGCTGGCACCTTGGTACTGGGATCCGTGCCAGGAGCCAGGCCAGCTGTACTTACAGCCTCTTGGTGAGGCAACGATTCCCCCCAGTTTACAGTTGTGGAAATGGAGACAGACTGTATTTGAGAAACTTGCCCAGAGTCGTAAGACTAGTAAGTGGAGGAGCTGGGGCTAGAACCTGGGCCTGTGGCCTCATTTGTCACCATCATAGTTAGATACTAAACTTACTGCCATGGTGGTTAGAAGGGGATATTGAATCAGCCTTGCTCAGCAGAGGAGGAAATGAAGACACAGGAAAGTCAGGTGATAGGACAGGCTGCGAATGCAGGCAGAGCTGTGCCAAGCAGTTCCCGTGCCAGGAGTGCTTATGAGCTTTTCTGGAGTGCCCGTTCCCTTCTCAGACTGCAGTACCTCTTTAAAAGATCGCAGGGCTGACGAGCTGAGGAGGCGTTCCTTAAGCACAGGTTATACTGGGTCTTCTTTACCCCTCTTCACCTCCTACCCACTGCTGGGCAACATGAACTATCTGGAGCACTAAGTTCTTTTGACAAATATGAGCGTGAGCCTGTGGTCTACACTGCTCGTGCCAGTGCCAGCTCAGTTCCCAAATCCCTAGGCTCTGGGATGGTTTTTTGGTCATCTGGTCACCCCATGCACATTCATTCAGTCAGGAGGGAAAACAGCCTTTCTTGAGTACCTACTATACATCAGGCACCGTGCAAGCTGCTTTTCACTCACCAGCTCATCTACCCAACAACCCTACCATGTGGTATGAGACCGTTAGTTGCCTTGCTATAGATGGGGAAATTACTATTATTTTTTTTTCTTCTTAGATATCAGATGAGGAAATTAAAGCTTAGCAAGATTGTGAAACAAGACCAAGGTCACACAGACCTCAGCAGCTGGCAGGAAAGCCCAGGCTTGCCAGGCCCCAGAGCCAATGCCCTTTCTACCATGCCACCCTGCCTGGGACGTTCCCTTCCCTCCACACTTTAGAAATGCAATTGGGATGATTCTTACAAGGGCATTTCCCATTCCAGAGCTGCTATGAAGTCATGTAACTTAGGATCCTTTTTAACTTTTCCCCTGTGGTGGCATTCCCCCTTCCTCCTCCTCTTCTATTTGTCATTTATACTAAGGTGCAAATTTCTGGCATCACCACTATTGGGCAGGATCTGGGGAGTCCCAGGGGGTTTCCAGGGCCCTGAAATACTTCCATCAGCCCCCAGGGATACCCTCACAAGACACCTAGCCTAGCTAAAAGGAAAAACCACAGAAATAGAATCTGTAGGGAGACAAGCACATGTACACCTTGCCAGCGGTACTTTCAAGGGATTACGTTTTTCTGGAGAGCAACCTGGTGATAATAACAGGAACTAAAAAGCATCCTTAGCCTTTTATCTGGTAATCTGGTAGTGTTAGTTTGCAAATAGACCTCCAGGAAATATCCCAAAGGGGAAAAAAAAAGTTCAAAGATACTCTCAGCACTGTTTACTACAGTAAAAAAAAAAAAAAAAAAAAAAAAAAAAAAAAAAAAACGACAAACAACCTGAATAATCCATAATAAAGCAATTGGTAGGAGACAGGTAAGAGAGTTATTTCAACCTAAGAAAATGTAAGCAAAATGGTACACTCACATCCACAAGGAAATTCAAAATGGCACAAATAGTACGTAGAGACTAATACTACTTAAAGAAAAATATTTGAGGCCAGGTGTGGTGGCTCACTCCTGTAACCCCAGCACTTTGGGAGGCCGAGGTGGGCGGACTACTTGAGGTCGGGAGTTTGAGATCAGCCTGGCCGACATGGTGAAACCCCGTCTCAACTAAAAATACAGAAAAATTAGCCAGGCGTGGTGGTGCATGCCTGTAATCCCCACTACTCAGGAGGTTGAGGTGGGAGAATTGCTTGAACCTGGGAGGCGGAGGTTGCAGTGACCCGAGATCACGCCACTGTCACTCTAGCCTGGTGACAGAATGAGACCCTGTCTCAAAAAAAAGAAAAGAAAAGCACTTGATAAATACATGGTGATGAGGAAATTTGTTAAAGCTGTTTAAGTCCATCCAAGAAGAAAGATAAAAACAGACAACAGCAGCAACAAAATACTAACATATCCTTAAGCAGAAAAGGCAGAGGAGAGAAAGTAGGTGCAAATACAAAGGCAGGAAGGAGACAAAAATATGGGTTAAAATGAAACCTATTTCATTCATTCACTATTTTTTTTTTCTTAGCATTTCCTTGGCACCTACCATGTGCCAGACACTAGGCTATTACAGTGATGATACAATAGGTTGCTGTCACTGCTAGACCTTCGTCATCAGAGGGCTTCCTGTGCTCAGGGAACGGCACTCTCCAGATCCTGGCTTGTTGCCACAGTTGTCACTCTGAGTGCAGGGGAACGGATGTGGCCCTCAGAAGGCAGGCTGCTGCCCGAAGGACCTGAGTCTACCGGACTCCACCTGGAGCCAGAGCCACAATCCTCTTCATAACATTAGACCTTTTATGGCTCTATCTGCTCCCCACTATCTGGGCCCAGTGGTAGCAGAGGGGTTGACAAGGACTCCATATGCATGCCACTGAACTTCTCCATCAGAGTAGCCCCCTCCAAAACCACAAACACACACCGCACAAGTCACACGCGTTTAAACACAGGAGTCACCACAGCTTTGGTGAAAACTGGGGGGGCCTCCAGCTTGCAGACAAGCTGTTGAATTCTACCTTAGGATGACACAGCTGACCTCATAACCCCCAGAGCACTGATGAGACAGGTATGGCAGACAGCTGGACCCGGGCACAGGGGGAGCCACAGACTCCAGGATCTTAGGGAGAAGATCCACGAGCTGGGATTCCCAATGTTTAAAATACCTGATAAAATGGCTGGGCGTGGTGGCTCACACCTGTAATCCCAGCACTTTGGGAGGCCAAGGCAGGTGGACCACTTGAGGTCCGGAGTTGAAGACCAGCCTGGCCCACATGGGAAAACTCCGTCTCTACTAAAAATACAAAAATTCGCCAAGTGTGGTGGCGCGTGTCTATAATCCCAGCTACTCAGGAGGCCGAGGCAGGAGAATCGCTTGAACCTGGGAGGTAGAGGTAGCAATGAACCGAGACTGCGACAGTGCAGTCCAGCCTGAGCGACAGAGTGAGACTCCGTCTCAAAAACAAAACAAAACAAAAAACCCAAAAACAAACCTGAAAACCTGCACATCTAACAGCTGAATTGAATCTAAACCCTTGAATCTAAAAGCTGAAATTTTAAAATAAATAAATAAAAATACCTGAACCGTTGGACCGAATCTTCCCAATGCTGTCTTGAGGCAGCATCAGTGGCCTTTGCCCTGGTGCCTTGAGCTAAGCCTTCATGGCTTGCCAGGCCCCGTGGAGGGAGGATCCTGGCTGCAGGAGGCAGAGCAAGTGCCAGGCTGCACTTCCACATCAGAGAACACACAGTGCAGCAGGGACTTCCTCACTTTTGGACACCAGGGCCAGGGCCCTCAAATCTGTGATTTTTTTAAAAGGTCCTGAGGTGATTTTCATGCTCCATAAGCTTTGGGAGTCACTGGAAATGCGGACCAAACACTGCTGTCTTTAGAATCAGAAAGATCTGGGCTCAAATCCCAGCTCTGTCACTCATTAGCTCTGGGACTTGGGGAAATAACTTAACCCCCTGAGCCCCAGTCTCCTTACCTGTAAAATGGGGACAATACCCACATCATGGAGTTACAACAGGACAGGTGCCCCTCGAGCACACTGAGTCCCTCATCTTAGTGCACATCACACGCTGTAATTACTGGTTTACTGGTCTAAGTGTCCTGCGCCTGGACACACCTGGAGGGCAGGTGTCCTGTTTACTCTTTTATCTCCTGTGTTTAGCACAGGGTTTCACCCTCAAGAACACTCACTCTATTCACTGTGGAATAAATGAGTGTTGGGAGGATTGATAACACGTGGGGTGGCTACCACAGTGCCAACTCACGGGAGGCGCTTAATGTTAAGTTCCCCTGATACATGAAAATGTCCATTAAAAACACACACACAGGTAGTAGCTTTCCTCAGTAGGCAGTTCTCAGCCTTCTCCCTGCCCCTGAATTAAATTATTCCACTTACAAGAATCCTATGGGAGCACACTGTTTAAGGACCACAGGCTGATAGGAGAGGCCACCACTGCTTTATTTCTACTGCACCAGTGTCTACTTTCAACAGCACAGGGCCATGGTCTCTTACAAGAGAAGGTGAATAGTCTCCACTACTGCTAAGCTCATGGTGTCGCTCAGAGCCACTCACCCCACAGACTGTCGTGGTCCCACAGCAGCCACTAATAACGGAACCATTTCTGTTCTCCTTGGAGTGGCAGTTGGCAGCGGCAAACAGGAAGTTGTCTTGAAGTAGGGTGTGGTTATGCCCTGTCAACATATGCGTACAGACACACATACTTTTTTTTTTTCCTTTCTGGCCCCCTTCTCTCTCCCGTCTTTAGAAGCAAAAGGTCTGAATTATTTTGGTGAAAACAAAACTTTTTACATGATTTAAGATCAACCATCACTACCACACAAAACCACAGGACAGAAAGGGGCCTAAAACACAGCAAAGGGTCTATTTTCCTGCCACCAGCCTTGTGGCATGTAGGAACTGACTGTGTGTGTGAGTGGGTGTGCATTTTCCCCTTTATTTCTCTGGGCACACAGGAAACAGAGCCCTAGCTGGAAACCAGCCAGACATGCCACCCAGCATCCTAGTGAGCTGGTCGATCCACCTGTGGGCCAGCTGCCCGAGTTGATTCAGGGCCTGCAGTGTGCACGCACTGGACAAGGACCACTGAGGACAGGAAAGAAGGAAAAAACCAGGGTGCTAGTTTCAAGCAATTTGTACAGTTTGAATAGAAAGGACCCTGAACATGTCTTAACACAAAGTACATATAAAAACAACAAAGAAACACAATGGCTGAGTAGGTAAGTGCACTGAGTAGATAATACACGGACATAAACATGGGGAGGTGGGGTTGACACGCCAGGAAGGTTCATTGCAGCTGGCTTCCCGGTGCTCTGAAAGGTGTGCTAGAAAATTTTCCACTCCACTCCTTTTCAGGCTGGAGGCTGGTGCCTCCAGAAGGGCTGTCCAAAATAGACTGGTCCCCAACCCAGCCTCCTACTTCTGACCTCTTTCTGAGGCAGCTATTCTCCCTGCTCCCCGCCTCAGCCCTGTCTCGGCTCCAGCTCCAGCCCACAGAACGAGAGCACTGTCTATGCTAACACTCATCTTGCTAAATGGCTTGTGGGCTGCCAGCATGATCCGCCTGCCAGGATCTCTGTTCCGTGACCTGCGCCCAGCCCCACGCCGTCCTGTGTGGCCCTCGTGCCCTGCGCTCACACTTACACATCCCGGGGAGGCTGCCTTGCCGTTTGGATAAGGAGGCTGAGCCAGTGACACGCTGGGCAACGCGACTCGTGGTAGTAGATGTTTCCTGGCTCCTGGATGAGGGCCCTGGCCAGTCAGAACGCACCACTTCCCCTTTAAGAGAGCACGCCCAGACGAGATTAGGGAAAGGCAGAAAGAAAAGCCCGGAACAGTCAGGGTTGTATCCTGAATTTGGCGGATGAACTTGGGTATTCCTGAACCGCACACACAAGGTGTGGTCAGAGGCAGCAGGCTCCTCAGAGGTGCATGAGAGCCAGCGCTGTGTGTGCAGGGCTGGGCCTTCCCGCAGCCCCGGAGCTGCTGCTTGTCTGGCCTGGGTCCCGGGTCCCCAGGCAGCCTGGAGACACCTCAGGCCTTACCCACTCCCCCTTCGCTCAGGGCTTGTCCATCCTGATAGGCAGAGTCCACTTCATTACCTAGCACTATGCCTTAGAGAGAGTAGAGAGGTCATTATAATGATTGGAAAATACTTTTGTGGGTTGTTGGAACTATTGATTTAAGCAGGGAGCTTTCATTCATTCTGGATATTTAGAAAGTTTAGTCCCTGATCTTGATGGCCAAGGACAGTAGACTTGGAGGGGGGAGAATGCCTACCAAAACAAGGGTTCACAAAGGCCACATGTTATGTAATTCCCTTTATATGAAATGTCCAGAATAGGTAAAACCATACAGACAGAAAGCAGACTTGCGGTTGTCAGGGGCAGGCTGGGAAAAGAAGGCGGGGGGAGTGACGGCTTAACGGGCACAGGGTCTCCTTTGGGGGCGATGGTGGCACAACATTGTGAATGTACTCAATACCACTGAATTGTACACTTTAAAATGGTTAATTTTCTGTGACGCAAATTTCACCTCAATTAAAAAAAACAAAACAGTGGCAAAGTATGTTTTGCGCATCTTCTACTAGAACCTCTCCTGTGTGGCATCCAACATTTCTTTGTAAAACCTGGTTATTACCTGATGAATATTAAATCAACCCTAGCTAAGGGGTACATGCCTTTTAGTAAAAAAAAAATTAAACCTTTAAGATACAAAGTTTTCCAAGACTCAGAAGTATGACTTTCCTGGAGAATTCTGGACTGTGGGGAGACAGCACCCCTTCACATCATGCTCACATGCTTCCTCCCATCACCACAAGCTAGGCAGAGCCTACTAGGCATTAGAGAGATTAGACAGGTCATTATAACGACTGCCTATGTAAGACGGTCTCCTGTGGAGATCATCCCTTCAGTCACTTGAAAACATAACCAAAGCCAGAGACAGTGAGTCCCCCGTGGGAGAATTATTCAGGGAGAACATGACTGGACTTCTGGGTTCTTGGCTTCCTTTTCCCCTCTTGTTGAGAGAGTTTCTTCCCAGAATTGAGGAGAATTCATCGGTTTCAGACTGGGAGGGAGTTGTGCTGGCTGGCAAAGCAGAACTAGTTTCCACAGTTCCATTTGTTTGGAATGTAGTGGGGGGGGGTGTCGAGGGGGTATAAACTGACCACCCATCTGACCAGCCCTCGTTTTCAGTCATTTGCAACTTTGGCTGGAGATTGTCTGTTTCCAAGAGTTAGGCTGTGGGTGTTGTTCCCCGATCCCAGGCTAGCAGGTCAAGGGCCCCTGGGCACATTCCCCTCACCCAGGGGACTGTGGAATAGAGGCCTGCTGGATGTTGCAATACTTAGAAGAAACACAGATGAAAGGGCAGGCCCGAGGCCTGGGAACCTGAGTCTTTCCAGAGACAAACGTGAGTTGCTTTCCTAGTATCTCTGCAAAGAGTTCCAGGATGACCTGGAGGACAGAGATTGCAACAGCTGCCCTTGGGCCAGCTTTCCCAGAGCAATCTGGACCTTCTAAAGCCCCTGCCTCTTGCAGCCCTGCTCTCCCTCCTCATCTCAGGTGCCTGTGTAGGCTCTTGGTAGCCTTACACCTGAAGTAGCCTAAGTTCTCAGCAAACATGTGGCTTAGGATAATAAGATGCAATATTTACTCTAGCTTCTGAAGAACAGCAAGTTTAGAACCGTAACTCTAAACACAAAAACAGGCAGGCTCAATCTAATTTAAAAATGGGCAAAGGGCCGGGCGTAGTGGCTCATGCCTGTAATCCCAGCACTTTGGGAGGCCGAGGCAGGTGGATCACAAGGTCAGGAGTTCGAGACCAGCCTGGCCAATATGTTGAACCCCTGTCTCTACTAAAAATACAAACATTAGCTGGGTGTGGTGTTGCTCACTAATGACTCCAGTCACTAGTCATTGGGGAAATGCAGATCGAAATCACAGTGAGGTATCATTTCACACCCACTGGGATAGATGTTAACAAACGATGAGGCCGGGCGCGGTGGCTCAAGCCTATAATCCCAGCACTTTGGGAGGCCGAGACGGGCGGATCACAAGGTCAGGAGATCGAGACCATCCTGGCTAATACGATGAAACCCCGTCTCTACTAAAAAATACAAAAAACTAGCCGGGCGACGAGGCGGGCGCCTGTAGTCCCAGCTACTCGGGAGGCTGAGACAGGAGAATGGCGTGAACCCGGGAGGCGGAGCTTGCAGTGAGCTGAGATCCGGCCACTGCACTCCAGCCTGGGCGGCAGAGCAAGACTCCGTCTCAAAAAAAAAAAAAAAAAAAAAAAAAAAAAAAAAAAAAAACGATGAAAATAACAAGTCTTGGTGAGGATGTGGGGAAGCTGGATCCCTCATGCCTGTTGGTGGGAATGTAAAATGGTACAGCCACTATGGAAGACGAATATGGCGGTTCCTCAAAGAATTAAAAATAGAGTCAGCACATGATCACACGATCTAGCAATATCACTTCTGGATATATATGCAAAAGAATTGGTATCTCAAAGAGATATTTGTATACCCACATTCATAGCAGTATTGCTCACAATAGCGAAAGGTGGAAGCAACTCAAGTGTCTGTCAATGAATGAATAGAGAATCCTATAATGGAATGTTGTTCAGCCATAAAAAGAAAATTCTGACACATGCTACAACCTGGACAAACTTTGGGGACACTATGCTAAGTGAAATAATCCAGTCACAAAAAGACAAATAATGTATGATTCCACTTATATGAGGTACTCGAGATAGTCAAATTCATAGACAGAATGGCGGTTTTCAGGGGTTGCAAGGGAGGAGGAATAGGGAGTTATTATTCAGTGGGTACAGAGTTTCAGTTTTGCAAGATAAAGAGTTCAGGAGAGGGCTGGGCACAGTAGCTCACACCTGTAATCCCAGCATTTTGAGAGGCCGAGGCCAGGAGATTGAGACCAGCCTGAGTAATACGGCAAAACCCTTTCTCTACAAAAAATACAAAAATTAGCTGGGCGTGGTGGTGTGCACCTGTAGCCCCAACTACTGGGGAGGCTGAGGTGGAAGGATCGCTTGAACCCAGGAGGCGGAGGTTGCAGCGAGCCCAGATCACTGTACTCCAGCCTGGGTGACAGAGCTAGACCCTGTCTCAAAAAACAAAACAAAACAAAAAACAAAGAGTTCAGGAGAAGATGGTGGTGATGGTTGCATAACAATGTGAAGATACTTAATGCCACAGAACTGTACATTAAAAATTAAGGTGGGTAAATTTCACATTAAGAATATTTCACCACAATTAATTTTTTTTAATAAAAAAGTTAAATATAGAATTACCATATGAACCAAAATTCCACACCTAGGTATATATCCAAAGGAATTGAAAACAGATACTCACACAAATCCATGTCCACAAATGTCCATAGCTGCTCTATTCATAAGAGCCAAAAAATTGGAAACAATCCAAATGCCCATCCATGGATGAGTGGATAAACAAAAATTGTGCTACATACATACAATAAAAGAATACTCAGCCATAAAAAGGAATGAAGCATGATACATGCTACAACACAAATGAGTCTCAAAAACATGATGATAAATGAAAGAAGCCAGACACAAAAGGTCATATATATATATACACACACACAAGCACACATATATATAGTATGATTCCATTTAAATGAAATGTCCAGAATAGGTAAACCACAGATACGAAAAGCAGATTGGTGATTAGCAGGGGCTGTATGTGGCGGGGGAGGCGGAATAACTGCTTAATGGGTATGAGGTTTTATTTTGAAGTGTGATGAAACATTTTGGAACTAGATAGAAGTGGTGGTTGCACAATATTGCCAATGTACTAAATGCCACTGAATTGTTCAGTTTAAAACGGTTAGCTTTATGTTTTGTGAATTTCATCCAAATTTTAAAAAAGCCTGCAGAAAGTAAGAGCAAGGATAATCTACAGCAGAACAATTAGTTTCAAGATAACTGAGTTACCTTTAAAACCCTTTCAGAACTCACTTAAAGGAGGTAATTTTTAAGTTAAGGTAATTAAGGCAGCCAGCAGGATACAGCAAACAGGCACTCTAAGACAGCAGTTCCCAAACGCTAATGCTACCAATTTGGGTCTACAAAGAAGTGTTGTCTTAAACAATGTGATACATAAACACACACATGCATATACATGCACATGTACATACAGATTTTTCTGAGTTTACGTCCTCCCTACATTTCTGTGTTAGAATCTCCTTTACGTATTGGTAATGAAGATAGATTGGTTGTGGTGCTTTGTTACTCTTTAGGGGGTATTGTTTTGTTTTTAGTGCTTACTTCATAAAATAAAGAAAACCTGAATTCAGGGTCAGACACAGTGGGTCACGCCTGTAATCCCAGAACTTTGGGAGGCCGGGGTGGGCAGATCACTTGAGGTCAGGCGTTCAAGACCCACCTGGCCTACATGGTGAAACCTTGTCTCTACTAAAAAATACAAAAATTAGCCGGTGCAGTGGTGCACACTTGTAATCCCAGATACTCAGGAGGCTGAGGCAGAATCGCTTGAACTCGGGAGGTGGAGGTTGTAGTGAGCTGAGATTGTACCATTGCACTCCAGCCTGGTTGACAGAGCGAGACTCTGTCTTAGAACAAACAAAAAAACCCTCTGAATTCAAACAACTACCACTACCACTACCAACAGCACCACACGCAAACACACGCACATACACACACATGAACACAGGCTCCACTAGCTATTTACAAATGGGATACTGAGGCATAGCTCTTCCTCTTGCCAACCTGCTCGTTCATCCCTGATACAGCCGCCATTTCCATAAAGGGATCATCATTCTCCCACGGACTCAGGTCTTAGACCTTGAAGCTGGGGCTAACAGACTCGCAACAGGCAAGAAAAAACCCACAGGTAACCATTCTCTGCAGGCCCCTTCTCTAGGAGTGCAGTCGCTCACCCACACTCCTGCCCAGGGTCTGCCAGGCACGGCTTCACTGCAGGCTCCATCTAGGGTGGTGCATCAGGTAAGCAGTGTGCCAGGTAAGTGGTGAGCCAGGTAAGCGGTGTGCCAGTTTAGTGGCACCTCCCGAGTTCAGTCCCAACTGTTGGAGAGTTCTCCTTTATGCCAAACTCCCGTGTAATGACCACTCACGATTCCCATGTCTGCATTTTGGGAGTCACTATGAACCACTCTAATCCCCCTTCCATGGAACATCTTGCCAAATATTTGTTCCTTGAAACTTCCTTCTCTCAGGCTAAACATCCTGAGATGTCTTCTTAAACGATTCCTTACAAAACATCATTTTAATTACTCCCCAATCTCGGTTCTCTTGGCTCCTCTTGTTCTTCACAGACCATGGAACTCAGAAGGGAGAGCATTACAGGTGGGGTCTGACCAGCTCCTACAGATCTGTTCTAGACATTATTCTCCTATTAATGCAGCCAGAGATCCAATCTAGATTTTTCATTTCTGATAGCTGCCTCATCCCTAAGTTTTATTTCACACATTTTGCTGCCAAGCTGCAGATCCACAGGTATCCTTTAAAAATGTCATCTTGTTGGATTCAGTCTACTGCACCAGTCTGTTGAGATCTTTTTGGACTCTGATTCATTAACATAATCTTCTCTCCCTCCCAAATCTACCACCTGAAAACTCGATCAGCCTGCCGTCAATGCCAATCTTCTTCTAAGTACTCATACACAACGTGGAAGAGGGCAGGCCCAAGCGGGCAACTTGATACATCCTTTGGTGCAACAGTGGCCTTTGAACAGCACTCTTGAGGTGTGGTTGTACTGAACCATGTGCCATTCAGGGCAGGTGTCTCATGTGGCCCACATTTCTTCATCTCCCTGGTAGGACCTCGTGGGTGACTTTGACGAATGGGACTAATGATAGGCCTCCTCTTACTGTTGGTTGTGAAGGTTAAGTGCAGGGTATTACACACAATGAGCAGTCCAACACTGCCTTTAGTACGGAGAAGAGACAACAATAATAAATGGTTTTCCAATTCCCAAACTACCTTCCTTATTGGCAACCATATACAGACATTAGAAAGCTGTAATCAATAGAAGGAGCACTGACATCCAAGAGCTGGAGTCTAAATCCCGGCTCTCCTTCCAGAATGTCCATGCTCTGAGGTTAGTACCTCCCCTCTCCTGTGCTGTAGGGAAGAGTCAATGACGTCAGGCATGTAAAAGAGGTTTCAAAGTTGAGTCAGACTATGCAAACATAAAAGAATAGTATGATGATTACTGTTATAAATAAGTCAAGATACCATTTCCATTGGCAGAAACCTGCCTGTGAAGCCAAGGAGGAACTTATAGATGTACTCAGGCTGCCAGGAGGAACAGCTCTTTCAGCACACAGCAGCTGGACTACTTCGATAATGAGATTCCTGATCTCCTCTCCTGGTAGCAATCACCTCCTCTCTCATCTCAGACCAAAGCCGAAGCTGGCTTATAAAGAAAAAGTAGTGGGTCTTCCTACCATACTCACAGAGGGGCCCCTTAGCCTGTGGGAACACCCTTTCTCTACAGGGTCCTCTTGTGGAGACCAGGACCTGAGTATCAGCAGCAGGGAACCGGCAGGTGATGACGGGCCACGAGGGTTGCTTTTAGCTCCCCTATGGCTTGACCCAGTCAATCCCTGAGCTTCCATCATGGATGGCGGTTACCAAGAACACCAGGCTTTAGGCTCTGACATTCTCAGGGCAGGCTCTCAGAAACCCTGTTCTCACTCCAGCTGAGGATGTTGGTGTCTTCAGGGAAGAAATGGTCTTTACTAAAAACCAATCTTGGAAACATTTTGCAAAGCATGGTCAGAGGCCACCTGTTGGCCTTGAAATCTCAGGATCAAGGATATCCCACAGCAGGGGAAGAAGGAGAGGAAGTGGCATGGCCAACCACATGCCTCTGGGAAGAAAGCAGCATTAAGATGGGAGGCAATAACTAACATAAATGAATTTTCCTCTCTTCATCCATCTAAGGTTAGTTTCCCAACTTCCAGGGGGAATGAACACTAAGGGCAGATTAAAAAAAAAAAAAAAAACACACAGATGCTCTCTGACTTGCAATGGGATTATATCTGGATAAACCCATCATAAATTGAAAAAAGCATAAGTCAAAAATGCATTTAAGGGCCAGGCACGGTGGCTCATGCCTGTAATCCCAGCACTTTGGGAGGCTGAGGCGGGTGGATCACCTGAGGTCAGGAGTTCAAGACCAGCCTGGCCAACATGGTGAAACCCCATCTCTACTAAAAATACAAAAATTAGCAGGGTGTGGTGGTGGGCGCCTGTAATCCCAGTTACTTGGGAGGCTGAGGCAGGAGAATCCCTTGAACCCAGGAGGTGGAGGTTGCAGTGAGCTAGGATTGTGCCATTGCACTCCAGCCTAGGTGACGAGAGTGAAAGTCCATCTCAAACAAACAAACAAACAAACAAACAAAAAAACGCATTGAATACAATAACCTACTGAACATCATAGCCTTAGCCTACCCTATCTTAAATGTGCTCAGAACATAAACTGCAGTTGGGCAGAATCCCCTAACACAAAGCCTATTTTATAATACAGTGCTGAATATCTCATGTAATGTATTGCATACTATATTGAAAATGAAAAACAGAATGGTTACATGGGTACTTGAAGTACAGTTTCTACAGAATGCATGACACTTCTGTACCATCTTGAAACCAAAAAATCATAAGTCGAACCATTGTAAGTCAGGCACTGTCTGTATCTATATGTAATTGTTGGCAAGACACTGAGAGATTTATGCCAATGAATCTATTAACAGATCAGGGAGTTGGCCCAGAAAGGCGATGGGAGGGAAGGGGCCCAGAAGGGAAGGTAACAATTCCTGACATAGTTTCTGGAGCCTACTGGTCCACAAGCTTCCCTTACTCAACCTACCCCTAATAAGAGTCTCTCTCGAGACAGGTGGGCTGCCACAGTCACCTAAGAATCATTATAAGCCACATGAAAGCGAATTCAGACTTTCATAGCCACTGATGACTTTTAAACATATTCCTGTCTTTCTCTCATTGCATTTCCTTTGACTATGCACCCACACAGAGATGGTGCCTGATTCTATAAACGGATGCATGAGAGGAATAAACTCACAGATGAATCTGTACCCCATGGAGGTTCCTGCAGTGTTCTGATGCTGAGGCAGGACCAGGCTTGGTCAATTGGTGTTATGGGTTAAATTTGTCCACTTCAGACTTCATATGTTGAAGTCTTAATCCCTAGTACCTGAGAATATAAGCACATTTGGAGAGAAAGTCTTTGAAGAGGTGACTAAGTTAAAATGAGGCCATTAGGATGGGGCCCTAATCCAATAGGATAGGTGTCCTTAAGAAAAGGAAGGGACGACAATGGCACAAGTCCAGAGGGTGGATCACATGAAGAGGAGGCAAGAGGGCAGCCATCTGCAAGCCAAGAAGGGGCCTCAGGAGAAACCAAACTTGCCGCCACCTGAATCTTGGAACTCCAGCTTCCAGAATTGTGAGAAAATAAACTTTGGTTGTTGAAGCTACCCAGGCTGTTTCATTTTGTTATGACAGCCCTACTGTACCAAGACAATTGGTTCACCTAAAAACCATGCAAATTCACCAGATCAGGGAGAAAAAGTATAGGACGGAGGCAGAGGCCCAGGTGCAGCTCGGATGCATCCTCCTCCTTGGGCTGTGTTTCAGAGCAGTGTGACAGAGCAGGAATTCAGCCTGGCTTCAGCTACCCGCAGGAGAGCATTCTTTCATGCATTCCCACTGACCATGAGACCCACACCACTACCTCACTGACACCACACCCACTCACTCCAAGGCTTTAGTCATACAAAGAAAACAGCCATTCTATATTGTTCTTCGGTGCTCTCATAATGTTTAACCATGCCTTTTACTTAAAGAATTCCAGGAACTGGACTTAAGAGATACAAAATATGGAACCAAGGTTGCAGAGTGTCCCACCTCAGGAAGGAATGCTGAACAACTGATTTACAGCCTTGCTGTTGCCAGCCAGACCACCAGATGGCCCATGACTCAAGATAATCATCACAACCAGATACATTGACTTGCATACCCTACCCCCTCACATGCTTTGCCCAGCCCAGACTGCATACCCTACCCTGATATCAATTCCTGTACTTCACATAATAAAAAAATCTCAACTGGGGCTGGGTGCGGTGGCTCATGCCTGTAATCCCAGCACTTTGGGAGGCTGAGGCGGGCAGATGGCTTGAGCTCAGGAGTTTGAAACCAGCATGGTGAACATGGAGGAACCCCCATCTCTTCTAAAAATACATAACTTAGCTGGGCATGGTGGCATGTGCCTGTAGCCCCAGCTACTTGGGAGGGTGAGGTGGGAGGATCACCTGGGTCCAGGATGTAGAGGCTGCAGTGAGCCGTGATCATGCCCCTGAACTCTAGCCTGGGCAACACAGAGCAAGACCCTGTGTCAATTAAAAAAAGAAGAAGAAGAAGAAGAAATCCCAATCGGCTCTTTTCAGAGGGTCAGTCAGGGATTTCTCTCTCTCTACCTTATGCCCGGGCATAAGCTCCAATGAAGCCTTGTCTGGGAAGGCTCTTTTGGCCTCATGTCAATTTCTATTGCACCGAGTGCCCAAGAACCCATGGTCAGTAACATCAAGGTCAAGGTGAGACAAATCTCCTAATCGCTGACAACTGGCAAAATCTGCCTGTCCTGAAGACTTGAAGCTGAGGTACTCTACAAGTACAAGGAGCAGGTGTGAGTAGCTGGTCTGAAAAGTTATGACTCCAGGCCATAGTCTGGGAGTGACCAACTCCTTTTATCAGCTTACTTTCTTGTTTCACCTCTTACCCAAAAAGTAATCTGATTACTGGTTCTAATTAATCTATATGTCATGGCTGTTTTTCCAGAAAAGACAAGACCTTGGGGGTGAACGGACTAATGGCAAAGTGAGGTTATTGTTAGCAGACTCTCAATGGTTTGACGAAATTACACAGACCATCTGGGCCAGTGCTGCCTTTGGCGGGAAATTCACTGGTCTCTAGGTTCTGCCTGGGTGCCTTGGTCTTCCTGGAGTGTAGGGTGGACAGAACCATTCCCCAGGGTCCAGGAGAGAAGGGGTGGGCTCACAAATGCTCACTACTGCTAAGGGGCCCAGCTGCTCCGGATCAATTATGTTTTAACAGCAGCTATGTCATTGGAGCTGGGCTGGAGGGAGGAATCAAAGTGAGGAAGGAGGGTGCTTCTAAGGTATTGGCAAACCAATGTCTGGAGGGCCTGGGAGGGGCAACGTGCTCTAGGAGACAGAGCTGAGGGGCCTTTACTTTCCCAAGGATGGCAGGGTGGGCGGGTTTGGCTCATTCAAATGCAAAAGCCTTTCAGTATTCACTGCCACTCCTCCTAGCTCCAACAAAAAGGCCTTTAGGTTCTCTTCACATCTTTCCATTCACTTGGGCTGTGGGGGTTATTGACACAGCCAGGGGAGCCCCTAAAATCATTCCTAGCTGAGATGCATACAAACCAACACACACCTCAAGCCTGACACCTTCCGAAGGTGGGCCTAAAGTCCTCCTGGTCCCAACCAGACACACGGAGGAGGCACAGGGAGGTGGAACGGAGGCCCCACACACAGGGGCAGGTTTGAATCAAATTAGAACAAAGAGTCCCTTAACATCACGTCATAGCTAGTTAGCCCACAGCAAATGGGGGCATAAGGAGGCGAAGGTCCGATGGATCATGTCCGAGTCTGAGTTTTAGCTTCTCAGCTCCCCCATGTGAGCCAGGCCCCAAAGCCAGGCTTTCCCTACTGGGACCAAAGGGCTGGACTTGGCCCCCACCAGCTCAGTGGGGCCAGTGTGAGAAAGCACAGGTCACACTCTAAACGTCAAAGACCTAAAGCAAGGAAGCCTCATCATTATTTTCTGCAGGGTTAGAGGAGACAAGGCACTTTTTTTTTTTTTTGAGATGGAGTTTTGCTCTTGTTGCCCAGGCTGGGGTGCAATGGTGCGATCTTGGCTCACAGCAACCTCCGCCTCCCGGGTTCTAGCAATTCTCCTGCCTCAGCCTTCTGAGTAGCTGGGATTACAGGCATGTGCCACCACACCCAGCTAATTTTTTGTATTTTTAGTAGAGACGGGGTTTCTCCATGTTGGTCAGGCTGGTTTCGAACTCCCGACCTCAGGTGATCTGCCCGCCTCGACCTCCCAAAGTGCTGGGATTACAGGCATGAGCCACTGCGCCCAGCAAAAAAAAAGCATTCATATGAATGAGAGAAACATGGAGAAGAAAAGAAATCCTCTCTTGACAGCACTCAGCAGTTAGAACTATGTCAAGCCTCAGCCTAACGGTCACATTTACCACCTTGGAAATTTCCGTTTTCACGGTCTGTTCTCATTCATGTGATGCTGGGAGTGGGGATGGACCCGTCTGTGTAGGACTCAAAGTCCTGGATCTAAGCAGACCCACTCCTCAGAAGGCCTTCCGTGAAGCCTAAATGATGTTTGTCGTCTTCTCCTTCTTTTTCGATTTGTTTAGTTTAAAATATTTAACCCGAGGCACAATGAAGTGTCTCATTTACAAGGTTCTCCCGGACCATTAGACTGGGACTCCACACTCATTATGCTGATGAACGCGCTACTTACTCATGCAAATTCCAGGAGCGACAGACTCTGAGATGGGAGGTGCTCAAGGTACGATATCAAGGGCTGATTTAATTACACAGCCATTCAGTGGGCCAAGCACGGTAATTTTTAGCCAACTGTTCTAGTAAATATTACGGGAAACCCTTTTATAGAGTGCTAATTCTGGCTTAGTGTTTTCGCTAAGCTTTAGTTCTTACTCAAAACATGCACATGGGCCCCCAAAGATGCTACCACCAGGCCAGAAAATCACACAGATAAAGCATGAGCCGGTATGCCATCTTGCAGTCAATCATCCTTTTAAAAATGTGATAAACATCTGCATATCACTGTCATTTAGGTGGGGACAAACTAAGATCCAGTAACTTCCCTGTGTCTGTCCTTCCTCCGGTCCCCTCCCCCATGACTCTGAGTCCTGCAGACTAGCCCTTGGGCAGGTTTTGGGTCACCAAATGCCACTGCTCCCGGCAGTTTGACCAAACAGCCACTGTAAACTCATTTCAGACATTTGAAACAATACCCAATCACTGCATCCACCCTCGAGGAGCGCCCCAGAGGAAATGGCATCATTACTTTCATTTTACTCCGTTTGTGAACAACTAAAGGAAAACAACACGTCCTAGGACTCTCTGAAATGTTATCAAGTGACCCCTAAGAAATTAATCATCAAGAGCTAAAATAACCCTCTGCTGCACATAGACCGCCGTTTCTCTAAGTGGAGAAACAAATTTCACTTTCCATAGTTGGAACAGAAACTCTTATGCATCCCCGTTTCTTCAAAAAAAAGTCTATAAATAACCTAGGATCAGCAAAATTATGCAAAACATCCTGCTAGAAGAAGAAATGTAAACTAAAACCACTTACAGAGAGACTCAGGCTGCCAACTTAATCTGATGCTTCGACGACTGTAAACATGTTGTACTTTTGGAACCTGACGCGATCCACATTAGCACGGATGTCATTAAAAAAAAAAAAAAAAAAGAGAGAGAGAGAGAAAGAAAAAGGAGGAAAAAAATCGCAACGACTAAACAACAACAAAAGCCCAGCCCCAAAACAGCAACGTGATTCGGTATTCTGCACAGTGCACAGCCCGACGGCTGACCAGCTGCAGTCAATACCAGCTATCCGTGCTTGCACACGCCAACTGTTTTGACTACAGGCACTTGTTAAACACAGAGTTTCAGGTCCTACCAGTTGGACACCAGAAGTTCATAGAACTGACCCAGTGCCAAGAACAACAAGCACAGAAAGCGAACTGGCTGCCTCGTGCGGGTGTTTTCGTTAACTGTTTATGCAAGCCCCAAAGCAATTGGGTAACAATTAAGAATAAAAAAGAACTTAAATAACAAAAGCAAAAGATTACCACCTTGAAGGAAATGTAGATATTGGCAGCTGAAGGACAGACGTCATGCTACTTTATTGGTGGGGTGGGTGGGTAGTTTTCAGAGAGAACTGGTTGGGGGAGGGGGAGGTGTCACATGACACACTGCAGTTATTAGCAGAAGGAACTGGGTGCTTCCTCGAAGCATCTTTTAGAGATTAGATTTTGCAAATGTGGAGGCTTTGCTGCACATCTGGGGGTGATGGCAGGAGCACTAGAATTTGTCAGTTGGTAAATCCCATAGAAAAAGAAAGGGACATACTGGCTGAATCTTTCTTTCTTTTCTTTCTTTTTCCTTCTGCCTTCCCTCCTTCCCTCTTTCCCTCCCTCCCTCCCTCCTTTCCTTTCCTTCCTTCCTTCTTTTCTTGAGATGGATCTGGTTTTGTCACCCAGGCTGGAGTGCAATGGCGCTTTCTTGGCTCACTGCAACCTCTGCCTCCTGGGTTCAAGCGATTCTCCTGCCTCAGCCTCCTAAGTAGCTGGGATTACAGGCATGCACCACTACACCTGGCTAATTTTTGTATTTCTAGTAGAGACGGGGTTTTCGCCATGTTGGCCAGGCTGGTCTCAAACTCCTGACCTCAAGCAATCCACCCGTCTTGGCCTCCCAAAGTGCTGGGATTACAGGCATGAGCCACCGCACCCAGCTCTTTCTTTTTTAGAGACCTTTTGCTCTGCTATCTAGGCTGAAGTGCAGGGGTGCCATCAGAGCTCACTGCACCCTTGAATTCCTGTGCTCAAGCGATCCTCCCAGTTCAGCCTCCTAAGCAGCTGCACCACTGCACTTGGCTAATTTTTAAATCTTTTGTAGACATGGAGTCTTGCCACCAGGCTGGTCTCAAACTCCTGGCCTCAAGCGATCCTCCTGCTTTGGCCTTCCAAAGCACTGGGATTACAAGCATGAGCCGTCATGCCCAGCAGAAACACTTCTTAAATTGCTTATTTTAACAGGCTTTTCCATTTTTCCCAGAGTGCATCAAGCAGTATCTCATTGTAGGACCAAGAGAATTAACCAAATAAAATTTTAGTTACCTGAGGAGTTCAGAAAACAATTCCAAGAGAACCTGGGTGTGGATGTAAGAGCAAGAAAAAATTTTTTTTGTTTTTGTTTTAAATAGAGACAAGGTTTTGCTCTTGCCCAGGCTGGAGTGCAGTAGTGCCATCATAGCTCACTGCAGCCTTGAACTCCTGGGCTCAATGAATCCTTCTGCCTCAGCCTCCCAAGTAGCTGGAACTATAGGTGTCTGCCACCATGCCTGGCTCATTTTTAAAGTTTTTGTAGAGAAAGAATCCCACTGTGTTGCCCAGGCTAGTCCTGAACTCCGGGCCTCAGGCAATCCTCCCGCCTGGGCCTCCAAAGTGCTGGGGTTACAGGCTTGAGCTACCGTGTCTGACCGAGTGAGAAATTTTAAATTGCTGGGTGGATTTAAATCTAATGCCCCATCCATCCATCCATCCATCCATCCATCCATCCATCCATCCATCTAATTTGAAGAATAAAATGTCACTCCCTTCCCACTCCACAGATTTTGGGGAAAGTCATGAGTAAGTAGAAACAGGCTGTTTGGAAAAGCCACTGTGACTGTGGGCCAGCTTCACATTTGTTCTGGAGAGCAAAGGTTGCTCCTCTGGTTTTGGGGCCACCAGCACCATGGTGGTGAACCCAAATGGTAGCTTTCTCTTTCCTCTCAAAGTAACTCACATTTTATTACCCACTATATATAGAAACTGTTTCACTGGGATCTGAAATGGAGCCACCCGGAGTGAAATGCAGCAGTTGCCTGACACATCACAGGAGACGAGCAAAGGCAACTTAGCACATCCAAGACCAAGGAAGGAGCAGGGGAGGAAGAAGTCTGGGGTGGGGAAAGGAAGAGGGTGGAAGGGATGTAGCAAGAGAAATTTCAGGTCCTGAAGGAGAAATGAGCGTTTTTGTTGTTGTTGTTGTTGTTGTTGTTTTTTGAGACGGAGTCTCGCTCTATTGGCCCAGGCTGGCAGTGCAGTGGCCGGAATCTCAGCTCACTGCAAGCTCCGCCTCCGGCGGTTACGCCAATTCTCCTGCCTCAAGCCTCGCCCGAAGTAGCTGCGGACTACAGGCGCACGCCACCTCGCCCGGACTAGTTTTTTGTAATTTTTTAGATAGGACGGGGTTTCACCAGGTTTTGTTAGCCAGGATTGGTCTCGATCTCACTGACCTCGTGATCCACCCGTCTCGGCCTCCCAACAGTGCTGGGATTTACCCAGGCGGTGAGCCACCCGCGACCACCGGAACCTGTTTGTTTGTTTATTTAACGGCAGAGTCTCACTCTGTTGCCGCATGTCTGGCAGTGTGCAGTGGTGCATCTCGGCTCACTGCAACCTCCGACCACCTGGGTTCAAATGATCTCTCCTCCTCCAGCCTCCCCAGTATCTGGGACTTACAGGCGCATAGCCACATGCACCTGGACTAATTTTTGTATTATTCACCATGTTGGCCAGGCCAGTCTCCAACTCCTGACCTCAGGCGATCCACCTGCCTTGGCCTCCCAAAGTGCTGGGAGTATAGGCGTGAGCCACCGCGCCTGGCTGAGAAGTGAGTCTTCAATCAGCCCTGTCCTCGGGGGCAGCAACCGTTAAAGTAGCCCCAGGATTTCTGTGGGTTAAAACCCCACAGTTTATGTTTCTTTCACGCACATTACATTATTTGATCCTGTGAGGTGGGAAGGGCAGCTATTATTACCACCATTACAAAGGAGGGAAACGGGGCTCAGAGAAACCTGTGACTTTCCAAGTTACACACCCAGGAAAGCTTTCTGATGTCCAATCCTGGGTCTCAGCCTCATGACTGATAACGTACGCTGGTGTGCAGTTTCATTATTCACAAAGCAGCTTAAAAGGGGCAGACTTTATTATTCCCATTTTCACAGGCAAGTAAACTGGGAGTTAGAGAGCCTATGTGATTTGGCCAGGGCCACATTGCAAACCACAAACAGCACTAAGTCTTCCAACTCCTGGCCCGGCCCTCCTTGCTTCCCTCTATGGCGCTTCCAGAGAAAATAATAAAACTAAAATGGCCAATGGAGTTGTTTGACTGTAAAAGCACAACCTCAGCCAGGCGCGGTAGCTCACGCCTGTAATCCCAGCACTTTGGGAGGCTGAGGCGGTGGATCACCTGAAGTCAGGAGTTCGAGACCAGCCTGGCCAACATGCTGAAACCTGTCTCTGCTAAAAATACAAAAATTAGCCGGGCGTGGTGGCTGGTGCCTGTAGTCCCAGCTACTTGGGAGGCTGAGGCAGGAGAATTGCTTGAATCTGGGAGGTGGAGGTTACAGTGAGCTGAGATCATTGCACTCCAGCCTGGGTGATAGAGCAAGACTCTCTCTCAAAATAAATAAACATTAAATAAAATAAAAGCACAACATCGCCCTCAATTTTCTCAACACTCCCTGTCTTCATAACTTTTCTAGTGTTTCACAGTGAATGTGCCTAACACGGAAGGGTTCCTTTCCACAGTGTAGGGGGAGCTTTGGACATCTGCACTCCAGAGCTACTATTTCAATGGAAAACAATCGTCTTGATCCAGTTCGCACCCTGTCCTTTGATTTGATCAGTTCACCTAAATGCCAACCCCTGGTTCCTTACCGAATCCTAGTCTAAGAAGCAGTGAAGTGGAATGTCCCAGTAGGCCTGACAGCTGTACGTTATGAAGCTTGTATGTCCGTGGTGCACCACTGCACATGTAGAGGGGATCTAGCTTAGCATATGGTTTGGTGGATCACTTCTCTAACAGGTGTTTCAAAGTTAGGCCTTTGCTGAGTTCTTTGCAACAGAGGTCACTGAAGACATTGGACCAAATGTAGGTTTCCACTGTCATGTTCCCTTGTCCATGCCAACTGGACACACTCACAGCTCAATCTGGGCTGATATTACTATTAAGTGACACAGGCTAAGCAGGTTCACTGCAGGCATTGGGCATTTGCTCTGAGGGACAGGGTGGTGGGTTACTGCAGATGGCCAGCAGGTTTGCAGGTAGCGATGAATGGAGGTGTCTGTCAGGAAGTGAAGGTTCGGAGCCAGGATCAGAGATGTTGAATGTAGAATGCAGAGGGGAGCCTGTCAGGAGGTGATGGTTAGGAAGTTACAGAACATTCTACCACCCCCTTATGAATCTGCCTGTCACACTTCTTTCTCCCTGAAAGTACAACATAAGAAAACATACACCCAAAGGCCAGGGAAGTTGCGTGTCAAGGTGGACTTCATGTTGACTGTTATGAAGGTCATGAAGACTAATGAAATCTACATGCTCCTGTTGACTGGAAATGCTCTGCAGCTTGGTGGGAGGTATATGTAGTGCTTCCCACTGCTAGTGAATACTCACTCTCAAGGGAGTTTCTTTAGGTGGGTTTGGTAACCAGAGGACATTTGCATCCATGCTGCCTGAAAGAATGTGGTGCTAGGTGAATCAGAACAGTCTTGGCAGGGAAACTCGTTTGCTTGCAAGGTATAAAGTGAGGAGAATATTTCCACGTAACATGTGACTTCTCTGATCATAGAGCCCCACCCCACTCCCACTTTTTTGAAGCCAAAAAGAAGGACACATGATTTGACAAGCATTGGCATATTAAGGAAAGACAGCGTAGGCTATTTAAAATCAGAACTTCTGAAAGTCCATGAGGCCTAGCTACCGAACTTGTCATATCAAATTAAAGTGCACTAATAGAGAGATATGGAATATTAGCAGAAATCTGTTGTAGTTAGACTGCATGCTTAACAAAAGCAGTTCCACCACAGACCAGACAAACGCTGTTTTGCTGATGCAGATAGAGAAGGGAGTTTGGGAAATGCTGGAGAGCTCAGTACATGCAGCCCATTGAGGATAAAGCTGGGGCCCCGTGCCCATGCCCTGGATGTTTATACTCCTCCGAGCGAAGGCAGCCACATCAGACTCCACATGTGGAGGAGGAAGCTGGGCAGGGACCAGCATAGTCTTTATACATGGTCTGAACATGTGGAAAGCTGGCCAAAAAGAGGATGGAGCCACAGGATGGCGCCTGAGCTTTTGGGAGATACAGAGGCAAGGAAAGCATGTTGGTAGCTGTGGCTGCTACTGGTTGCAGGCTTGGCTTCAATGCTTGGGTTCCAGTGCCTGACCTTGCCATGCAGACTTCCCAGTAGTGTCCGCACTCAGCTTAACATGCCTCACTTATGCCCTGTTACCTGGATTCACAGGGACTAAGCCAGTCTTGCCTGATCATACCAGCAACTAGATTTTGGCTTAATCCTTTGTGATGTGGCCCACAAACCAAGACATTGTAACTGATGTCACAATGTCAGTTTTGCATTGATGGGACCACATATGCTAGATTTTCTTTTAAAAAATAATTTTTTTTTTTTTTTGAGACAGAGTCTCGCTCTGTCGCCCAGGCTGGAGTGCTCTGGTGTGACCATTGCTCACTGCAGCCTTGACCTCTTGGGCTCAAGTGATCCTCTCACTTCAGCCTCCTGAGTACCTGGGACCACAGGCATGTACAACCATGTCTGGCTAATTTTTATTATTTTTTTGTAGAGATGGAGTTTTGCCATGCTGCTCAGGCTGGTCTCCTGGGGTCAAGTGATCCGCCTGTCTTGGCCTCCCAAAGTGCTGAGATTACAGGCGTGAGCCACCGCGCTTGGCCATACACCAGATTTTGGGGGAGAGTGAGTATCAATGTCAGCCAGCCTTAGCCAGTACTGCATTGCAGTTTGAAAGATGACTTTATGGTAAAAGTCTTAGATGTGGGTTGACTGGAATCCAGACCACTGGACTGAAGTTCCCTGAGAGCAGGTTCTGAGTCTCAGCCATCTTTGGAGGCTAGTGCCTAGCCAGAGCATAGAAACTTTGCTGTGTGTTTTAAATACATTTTTTGCATGAACAAATGAAGTCTCTCTTAATCTGAATTACAAAGATATATGTATACCTTACTAGGCATATCTGGAAAGTGAATACCTTTATATTAAATATGCATCAAATTTGGTGTTTCTAAAAAGTTGTTTGTGGTTCAAGTTAGGGAAAAGGTAGAAAGCCTTTCCATTTAAAATTTATAATGCCAAATCTTTAAAAAGATGTAGCCACATTGGAACAGGGCTCTTTCCAAAAGATCTTCATTCCACTGTACCTTTTTTTTTTTCTTTTTTCTTTTTGGGGTGGAGCCTTGCTCTGTCACCCAGGCTGGAGCACAGTTGTGCAATCTCGGCTCACTGCCATCTCTGCCTCCCAGGTTCAAGTGATTCTCCTTCCTCAGTCTCCCAAGTAGCTGGGATTTCAGGCGCACACCACCACGCCCAGCTAATTTTGTATTTTCAGTACAGACAGGATTTTGCCATGTTGGCCAGGCTGGTCTCAAACTCCTGACCTCAGGAGATCTGCCTGACTCAGCCCCCAAAGTGCTGGAATTACAGGCATGAGCCACCATGCCCGGCCATTTCACTGTATTTTGATTTCTTAAGTGGTATACTTTGAATGTTACTTGATCCTTTTTTGATAACTCAAAGTCACTGTTACAGGCATTAATTGCTATAAAATTATGACTTTAGAGCCTACGACTGCAGCTGTCAAACTTTTTGACCCTGATTTACCTTAAGAAATGAATTTTACAGTGCAACCTAGTATTACAGATATGTAGATGAGAGACAAGTTCCCAAATATAATACTTACCTTCACTGTCTAAAAAGCACTGTGATCTCTTGTCTTCCGTTGTTTAAAATGTTGGTCAGGATTCACTAAACTGATTGCCCCATCATCATGGGTGGTGCCTATGGTTTGCAAACACTGAGAAAGAATGCAGGGCTTTTAGCTTCCCTGCTTTCTGGCTTTTGCCTGTATTTTCCTGCACTCTGGTGTCACTTCTTCTTACTGTGAAGGCCTGCCTTCACAATCCTCCTTAGAGTTCTAATTTCCTGAACTTGGAAATCAGACCATCAAGCTTGCTGGTATTATGTATAAACTGAGAGTAAACTGTTTCTCAATGACAGCCTGAAGGTGCCCTGGACCACAGTGTGGAGCTGAGAAGCAGTGACTCAGAGCCCCTCTGAGTGCTCTGAGCTCCTGGCTGGGTTCCCACGCAGTTTCACTCAATGGCAGAACTCATGATACTGAGATATTATGGAATGCACCACCTGTAAATACCTGCATGTGCACACAATGTTTTCTTTTGTGAAAGGAATATTCCAATGACTGGGGCTGGTGGGGCTAGAAAATGACAAGCGGGGCTGGGTGCGGTGGCTCACGCCTGTAATTCCAACACTTTGGGAGGCCAAGGCGGGCAGATCACCTGAGGCCAGGAGTTCGAGACCAGCCTGGCCAACATGGTAAAACCTCGTCTCTACTAAAAATACAAAAATTAGCCAGGCGTGGTGGTGCACACCTGTTGTCCCAGCTACTTTGAAGGCTGAGGCAGGAGAATCGCTTGAACCTGGAGGCAGAGGTTGCAGTGAGCTGAGATTGCACCACTGCACTCCAGCCTGGGTGACAGGGCAAGACTCTGCCTCAAAAAAAAAAAAAAAAAGAAAAGAAAAAAAAAGACAAGGTCTCCTGGCAGCAATGTTGCTCCATGAATGACCATATCTGAGCTCCCGTGTATGAGGAGGTTATTCCTAAAGTAATTTATTGCCTCAGGCAGTTTGCAACGATGTGATACCTTGACTTTTCACCCTGAGCTGCCTTTGCTCTATTATTATTGCTATTGAGACAGGGTCTGGCTGTATCACCCAGGCTGCAGTGTAGTGGTGCATCTTGGCTCACTGCAACCTCCACCTCCTGGGCTCAAGTGATCCTCCCACCCCAGCCTCCCCAGTAGCTGGGACTATAGGCGCACACTACTGCACCTGCCGACTTTTGCACTTTTTGTAGAGATGGGGTTTCACCATGTTGCACAGGCTGCTCTCGGCCTCCTGAGTTCAAGTGATCTGCCTGCCTTCGCCTCCCAAAGTGCTGGGATTATAGGTGCGAGCCACCGTGGCCGGCCCCTGTGCCCTGTTATTTATAGCTCCTCCTAGTGTACACTTTAACTGTCACGGATCTTTTCACTTAAATGCAAAAAAAGACAAACATTAATATATGAAATTTCAAAAGATGTGTCAAGTTTGTGTGTGTGTAGATATCTTATATTGATTTCTAAAAATTACAGCAAAAGGGGTACATACTGTGCCCCTAAACAACCTAAATTACAAGCAATTAGGCACTGGTTAAGTAAATTATTGGCACATCCATTCAATGGAAGGCTGGAGATGCATAAAAATGATGATGCAGGTCTATATTTACTAAAATGTATCCATGATAATTTTAGATGGAAAAAAAAGCATGTTTCAAAGCAATGTCTATAAGATTCCACTTTTATTTTAAAAATATAAAATATATGCATGTGGATACATATGTACAACACAGAGACAAACACATACACATAGAAAAAAGATTGGAAAGTTTTACATGGAAATATTTTCTTATTTTACTTGTTTCGACTTTTCTGAAATATTGGCAGTTTTTGCAGTGCATTCCTTTTATAATAATAACAAAGGCAATTTTAACTTTGAAAAAAATAAAACTATATTATTATGTAAAACAGCACATCTGTTTGGGGCACCACCCCTATTTGCACCCCATCCCATCCTCATGTCAAACTTTCAGAAGAGTTCTACTTATACAAAAAAGGGTAAGTTAAATGTTTACTAGATAATTCTTACATTAATGCATTTTATTTTTTTAGAGACAGGGTCTTGCTCTGTAACCAAGGCTGGAGTGCAGTGGTGTGATCACAGCTCATTGTAGCCTCAAACTCCTGGGCTCAAGTGATCCTCTTGCCTCAGCCTCCTGAATAGCTGGAATACAAGCGTGAGCCATGGTGCCCAACTCATTAATTCATTTTAAAGCAAACCACTGGCTTATGGTTTTACTTTTAACAGTCATGTTCTCTTCCCTGATGGAATTATGGAGGTGGAAACTCAAGCAGATGTCTTGGCTAGTTACTTTCTTGGCAGAAGCAGGCTATGGGTCTCTCCAGCCTTGGAGAAGGTAAGTTGAAAAGCTCACATGACCTATATTCTGATGCTAGTTTTCCCAGCCAGAGTCAATTCAAGTGTAAAACAATGTTAGTTTAAAGATGGAGGCCGGGCGCGGTGGCTCAAGCCTGTAATCCCAGCACTTTGGGAGGCCGAGACGGGTGGATCACGAGGTCAGGAGATCGAGACCATCCTGGCTAACACGGTGAAACCCCGTCTCTACTAAAAAATACAAAAAACTAGCCGGGCGTGGTGGTGGGCACCTGTAGTCCCAGCTGCTCAGGAGGCTGAGGCAGGAGAATGGCGTGAACCCGGGAGGCGGAGCTTGCCGTGAGCTGAGATCCGGCCACTGCACTCCAGCCTGGGCGACAGAGCGAGACTCCGTCTCAAAAAAA
>NW_016806087.1:3091379-3098927 GCF_001698545.2 Rhinopithecus bieti
AAAAAAAAAAAAAAAAAAAAAAAAAAAAAAAAAGATGGAAATGATCCCTAACTCTTGCTAGTGCTTTTCTCTTTACAAAGTTCATTTGCATCCACAGCATAACTGGTATCTCATAGAAAACTGGCTAGGGAGGGCGGGCGAGCAGAAGCATCACTCTCAGTTCACAGATGAGGAATCTAAGAGGGGGCAACTTGCCCAAGGCCACCCTATGGGGACTGGTACAGACAGGATCCAAACCTAGTTTTCCTGGGTTTGTTCTTTTTATTCTGTGCCATTGCATTCTTTCCAGAAATAGAGAAATCATAATTTATCATCCCAACTAGACACCTTTGAAAGTAAAAGGTGGTGCTAAATGGATGGGCCCCAGGGAAGAGGTATAAATTGTGACTCTCCCAGGCAAATCAGGAATTCTGATCACTTTAGCTATAACCCAGCCCCTTACACACACACAGACCCACAACACACACACACACAGACACACACACATGCACACAGAGCGAATCACACCTTTTAAATAGGAAAGAGAAATGCAACAGGGTAACAATGCCTATAAAGTGCTAGAGTATTAAAAAATAAAAATAAGTAAACAAAAAGTACTTGAGGCCTGGCGTGGTGGTGTGGTGGCTCACGCCTGTAATCCCAGCACTTTGAGAGACCAAGGCAGGCGGATCACCTGAGGTCGGGAGTTTAAGACCAGCCTGACCAACATGGAGAAACCCCGTCTCTACTAAAAATGCAAAAAAATTAGCTGGGCTTGGTGGCGGGTGCCTGTAATCCCAGCTACTCAGGAGGCTGCAGAAGGGAGAATCGCTTGAACCCAGGAGGCAGAGGTTGCAGTGAGCTGAGATCACGCCACTGCACTCCAGCCCTGGCAACAAGAGCAAAACTCTGTCTCAAAAAAAAAGGAAAAAAAAAAAAGTACTCGAGTATAACTTGTATTTTATTGTTTGTGGAAGTTAGTCTGGGCTTTACCTTTCCAGGTCATCAGCTCCCAGGTAGTAAGAAAACAAAGTCTAGATTGGGCAACTGGTATTAATCAAAGTGGGCCATATTCCACATGTGGCCAGTTTAAGTTTTTCTGCTATCCATATTGATCCAACATTCTGAACACAAAAAATGGGTTTTATTGTTGAAACTTACGACTTACTATAATCACTGCTAGAAACAGGCTTTTTACTGGTGCAATTAACGGTATTCAAGATATGTGGCCTGGCCAAAACCTTGAGAGACACTCCCCACCCTTGTATAAACAGGTATTAGAATCCAGCCAGGCCTGTCCCTTCAGAGACGGTGCTCCAGGCTGCCCTGTGTCCAGCCACCAAATCTGGATGGTTTATGAGGGGATGATGCTGCTTTGGGAAAACAGTGTTACAGTGTTCCCTCTCTAGAGGGTTCTTGTAGTTGCCTGGGGCGAACCTTTCGTGTCAGGTGTGGTTGGAAAACCTCAAAGGAGAGAGGGCTGGGCCTTTGTCAAGCTTCCCAAACAAGCTGAATCAACTGTTTTGTTTCTACTTGTCCATAAACGTTTGTTTGATAAATGCCTGCATCTGTGGCAGAATTCAGTCTCATACCCACATTCATTCATATGGTAGCAAGGTTGTGCGGGAGAAGCTGACTCTCACCACGTTGATCTTTCACAACTTTTACGCTGGCAACTGTGTTCTACCAAAGAGAACCCAAGAGGCCTATGTGGCCAAACCACTTTAGGTTGGTCCACAACAAACATGCCACTCGGTGAATCTGAAATGGGTAGACTTCAGGAAGGGATCCCTTAATACATTTTCCTCATCACCAGATTTTGAGCCTCGGAAAGCAGAGACGGGGTCTCTCTTGTTCACTACTCTAAGCCTCATGAAGTGACTGCCCACAGGAAATGTGTAATTTACATTTGTCAAATGAATAAAATAAGAAAGAATTTTGTCATTTCTAGATCTGGTTTATTAACTGTAATCTGTGATTGTTCTTTATTCCACTAATGAGAACTGATCTGCACAGACCACAACCTATTGTTTGCCCTGATAAAGTTAGTGCTTCAAAAAGCAACAAATAACAGGCTAATAATAAAAACCACTGGGATGGTACTGTTTAATTCACACAATAATGCAATGAGATTGGTATCATCACCTCCACGTTTGGATGAGGAAACCAATGTCCAGAGAGGTTTACCTTTTTTTTTTTTTTTAGACAGAGTCTCACTGTGTTGCCCAGGCTGGAGTGCAGTGGTATGATCTCGGCTCACTGCAACCTCCTACCTCTTGGGTTCGAGTGATTCTTGTGCCTCAGCCTCCCAAGTAGCTGGGACTACAGGCATGTAACATCACACCTGGCTAATTTTTGTATTTTTAGTAGAGATGGGGTTTCACCATGTTGGCCAGGCTGGTCTCAAACTCCTAACCTCAGGTGATCTGCCCACCTTGGCCTCCCAAAGTGCTAGTACGGTGGCATGAGCCAAGTTAGCAAAGCCAAGACGCACTCAGTTCTGTCAGACTCCAAACCCAAGCACGCTCTCCTGTGCTGTGCTACCCAGAATTAGCAGTAACCCAGTTTTGTAGAGATTATTTTTTATTTTAATTAATTAATTAATTAATTTAGAGACGGCGTTTTGCCCTGTCACCCAGGCTGGAGTGCAATTGTGTGATCTCGGCTCACTGCAACCTCTGCCTCCTGGGTTTAAACAATTCTCCTGCCTCAGTCTCCCGAGTAGCTGGGATTTACAGGTGCATGCTTCCATGCCTGGCTCATTTTTGTATTTTAGTAGCGATGGGGTTTCACCATGTTGGCAAGGCTGGTCTCGAACTCCCAACCTCAGGTGAACCACCTGCCTTGGCCTCCCAAAGTGCTGGGATTACAGATATGAGCCACCATGCTCGGCCAAGTATTTTTTATTACTTTTACTCTACTCGCTTTCTGCTGCGCTATTGAACACACATTTTTTTGGCACTTCATCTCATTTTATCATAAGCTTTTTTGGGGGAAAACTAGATGGATGTTGGAATATATAAGCCTGCTTTCCGGTTCTTTTACTTTTAATTATTTTGATTGACATGTGGCCCTGAGGGATGTCTAATGGCCCTCCTATCTTTGAGCTGCAGAAGAATCCATCGCCAGGAATCTGTTGCAGCTCTCCCTGTCTCCAGGGCACCACTCTGACACCCTCCCCCCATGCACCCCTGCCACTTGCCACACTAGACAACTGAGAGCCTTTTGTTTCATGCCTCTGTGGCTTGGTGCACAGTGTTCTTTCTCTGGAATCCTGGTCCACTCGTTTGTTCTTCACCTTGGTTAACTCCTTGTTCTCTTTCAGGATCCAATTCAAACATTAGCGCATTTGGGATACCTAGGAGATTCCCTGCCATCCTGAACCTCTGCCAGGTGACACCTGAAGCCCGTTCTCTCTGCTCTCTGGACCCACTGAGCACACATCCACCTTAGCACCTGGCACGTGGCTCCATGGTAACAGATAGGTTTGCCACCCTTCTTCGCATATAAAGAGCCCAAGTCAGGGAATTTTTCTTAGTACTGGTACATAGCAGGCACTCCAAGTGTGTTAGATAATGAATGAATAAATCAGGAAATAATTAGCCAATCCACAGTAAAGCAAGAGAGAAATGCAGGGATCAGTGGGCAGCAGTCTGCAGTGGTCTGAGGGCTAGCTAAACTTAATTATTTCTCTTAGCCACCGTGCTTATTTTTTAACCTTAAGAGCATTATAGTTTTTTTTTTTTTTGAGATGGAGTCTCGCCCTGTCGCCTAGGCTAGAGTGCAGTGGTACTACCTCAGCCCACTGCAACCTCTGCCTCCAGGGTTCAAGCAATTCTCCTGCCTCAGCCTCTGGAATAGCTGGGATTACAGGCGTGCATCACCATGCCCGGCTAATTGTTTTGTATTTTTAGTAGAGATGGGGTTTCACCATATTGGCCAGGCTGGTCTTAGACTCCTGACTTCAAGTGATCCGCCTGCCTTGGCCTCCCACAGTGCTGGGATTACATAGTTGGTTTTTATGAGACAACAGACCATTTAATTCTGAGTGTTCTGCTCCTTTGCCTGTTACAGGAAAAATACCACCACCACCACCACCACCAAAAACAAAACAAAACAAAACAAAACAAACAAAAAAACAAACTCAAAACAACAAACCTCTGGAAAGATTTTCCTTTGTGGCCAGTTCTCCATCACTATGCCAGCCACCAGCATCCTCTCTGGGGACTGGGGTGATCTGATAGCGCCCAAGGACAGGTTGCAGTTCATAGAGCACTCACCAACTCTGTGGCTTCTAGGTCCCCAATGTAGACCAACAAATGACCTGAGCAGAGCTATAGCTCAATCCAACTGTGGGACTCTGGCCTAATGAGAAACAATTCCCAGCATAGCCTGATCCCTTCAAAATGTAATTCTTTCTGACGACACTGTGTAGATAAAAATAATTTAGTGATTTCCTCCCACTAAACTCTTGGGCATCAACCAAAAAATCTGCAGTGTGGCTGCTCTGATGCTACTGTACAATGGTAAATAGTTAGGTTTTCTTTGTGCTTTTATCAGTGTTTATCAGCAGGAACACACCTGGCATTTTAAGAGGGTTAATTCTCCATTGGGTGGAATTGTTCCATGCAATGCACAGCATTTAGCATTTCTACTCCGACGGATGCCAGTTACTACAACAGCCCCCAAATGAACATTTTCCAAACATCTCTAGTAGTAAGAGCCATCATGAATACTGGGCTTCCTGGTGGAGTTAGATTTGATTAATTTTGCAGCATCTTAGAAGAAATGGAAGAGGGCACCCAACCCAGGGGGTGGGTTGAATTCTAAAGGGACAAGGCCCAGGGAGTTAGACAGCACACATGAAGCAATGAGCCCGGTGGACCAAGGGTTATTTGTGGGAAGAAGTGGAGGTCCTGAGAGCAGAGAAGGTGCACTGGTTCCTTGAATGAAGGAGTCAAGGAAGCGAGGAAGATGGGCTCACGGAACCAAGAGATCTGATCTTGGGTAGAGGTCAAAATGGTACAAAAAAGATGAAGAATGAGTGGGGGATGGGGGAAGGCTGGGCTATGGGCTGAACCCTGGCTGCAGTCTGAGCCTCCTCCTCACAGCCTTTGGCATGCACGGCATACCAAAGAAGCCAAGGAAGTCATCGATTCTGGACAGCTCCAACAGCTTAAAGTTTCTAGTTAGGAACTAGCTCTCTTCTCTTGCTTGGCCTTAAAAGAGCAACAACACAGCAACAACCCTATCACCACTGTGGTCACACTCTGCGAACATGACCCCCTGCAGAGAACTTCTGTGTTTCCCAAAGTGACCTAAAAAGGCATCTGCATCACAAAGTGGGAGAGGCTCTAAAACAAGCCAAGGAGAAAAATCCACTGAAGTGCTGAGTAGACAGGGCATGAGTACAGAAATCATTGCCCATCACTCTGATTTAATGGCTAGAAGCTCAACAGCTCTAACAGGAGAGCAACGGGCAAAGTTGCACTGAAGCTACTTATTCCTTTGTCTCATCTTTCTCACTTATTTTAAATTTATTTTATCTTGTTCTGTTGTTTGCAACTTTATAAGTGGCCTTAAATCCTTTTGCAACAAAGGTGGGTATAAATAAATAAAGCAATGAAATAAAATACGTGGTTGCTGTTGTCAGCACTGCCAGACTGGGCGCAAAGTGTTTTATCTCTGATCTAAGTGTAAGGAGGTGCTTTGCTGAAGTGGGAAGGGAGGAAGAAGGAGGAGAAAACTCCACAGTGTCGTGGAGAATGGTTGACCGTGGACCCAGAGGCCTGGGTACTGTTCTGTGTCTGCATCAAAGAGTCACAGAGCCTCATGCGAGTTACTAGCTTCTTGGGCCTCAGTGTCCCTACCTTCAAAATGAAGGATTATATTGAATGATTTCAATGGTCCCCTTATTTCCAAGCACTGCGATTCTGTGAGGCACCCACATTTGGCTCTTGTTCCTCTTCCTCTCTTCCTTAATACAACAGCCTCTCCAAGTTGAGTGGGCCAGTAAGGGCTCCTTCTAAAGGAGTTTCTAGGGGTGAAGACAAATATAAGTCAGATGGGTCATCCAAAGAAATATTTTTGCCCCATTAAAATAAATTGGAGCGCAACTTATTTGAGAATGTAGGAAATGAGGATTTCATTGGATAATTCACTGATCAATTTTCCCATTGTGAAATGGGTTAAAAATGTTGGCTTTTATCTCTATTCACTGATGAGGTGGTAAGTTCCTTCCTTTTAAATAAGTTCTGTTTTAGAAAGTAGTATCATCTGTTTGTACAATATCTAAGACTGCTGTACCATTCATTAGTAACAATCAAAAGAATATTATTAGCATATGCCCAAGAAATGGAAAGCATTGCTAATATTCTGGGACGTTCTCCTTTTGCTTTCTATTTAAGATTTTAGACTTGTTTTGGTGTACATAGTCTCACAAAACCATAGTCACTGTTCCTATTTGTATACAGAATGTCTTAGGACAAATGTTGCTTTTAGCAGACCTAATTCAGAACATCAGAGAGTAGTGCCCTAGAGCAGTGGTTCTCAAACGTTAATGACTCCAGCCTCTTGTTAAAATGCAGATTCTTATTCTGTAGGTCAATGTATTTTAATCATGCCTTTTAGAAATTTTTCTATATTTCTAGCTGAGCGTGTTGGCTCATAACTGTAATCCCAGCACTTCGGGAGGCCGAGGTGGGTGGATTACCTGAGGTCAGGAGTTTGAGACCAGGCTGGCCAACATGGTGAAACCTCGTCTCTACTAAAAATACAAAAAATTAGATGGGCGTGGTGGCAGGTGCCTGTAATCCCAGCTACTTGGGAGGCTGAGGCAGGAGAATCGCTTGAACCCAGGAAGTGGAGGTTGTAGTGAGCCGAGATAGCGCCACTGCATTCCAGCATGGGCAACAAGAGTGAAACTCTGTCTCAAAAAAAAAAAAAATTTTTTTTTCTGTATTTCCAATGCTTTGACATCGTAGGGCCTTGCTTACTCTGGGGAGACTGCTCTTCTCAGGGCCAGCCCGTTCCTAGAGATAGTAAATGACTCACCTACAAGTACGAGTATATACGCAGACCAACCAACCCAAAGCCCACACCCCAGCTACCTCTTTTGTCTGGCTCTTACAATCCAGACCACTAGACCCCTTCCCTAATCACCCCAGGGTTAGGTACCAGACAACTAAAGACAGCCTCTCTACCCTAGAGCCTACTGAGATTATTCAAACGAGCCAATCCTGAACTGGGTTACTCTGCCTAGCCAATTCTTTCCTGTGGAAACCACCAGAAAGGCTTGCCTACATTTTCTCTCATTCCCTGTGCCTCGTAAGCACTCCTGGTGCTTCCTCATGTGGCTCTGAGGTGTGGTGTGCCTCCTTCTCTTGGGAAGTGTGAAAAATGAACTATAATTTCAATGGCAGTCATCTCCTGATCTCCTGGTTTCCCATACCCGAATAATAATAAAGCTTGCCCTTTCTTTCCTTCCTTCCTTCCTTCCTTCCTTCCTTCCTTCCTTCCTTCCTTCCTTCCTTCCTTCCTTCCTTCCTTTCTTTCTTTCTTTCTTTCTCT
>NW_016806087.1:3099234-3170056 GCF_001698545.2 Rhinopithecus bieti
CCTCCCTCCCTCCCTCCCTCCTTCCTTCCTTCCTTCCTTCTTTGATACAGAATCTCATTCTTTTGCACAGACTGGAGTGCAGTGATGCAATTATAGTTCATTGCAGACTTCATCTCCTGGGCTCAAGTGATCCTCCCACCTCAGCCTCCTGAGTAGCTGGAACTACAGGTGTATGTCCCCACACCTGACTAATTTTTTAAAACAATTTTTTTGTAGAGACAGGGCTGGTCTTGAACTCCTGGACTCAAGTGATCCTTCTGCCTTGGCCTCCCAATGTGTTGGGATTGTGGGCATGAGCCACTGTGCCTGGTCAAAGTTTACATCTTAAAACAACCAGGTATATTAGTCCGTTCTCATACTGCTATCAAGCACTACCTGAAACTGGGTAATTTATGAAGAAAAGAGGTTTAATGACTCACAGTTCCACAGGCTTAACAGGAAGCATGACTGGGAGGCCTCAGGAAACTTATAATCATGGTAGAAGGTGAAAGGGAAGCAAGCACATCTTACCATGGAGGAGCAGGAGAAAGAAACAGTGAAGAGGGAGGTGCCACACCTTTTTTTTTTTTTTTTTTGAGATGGAGTCTTGCTCTGTCACTCAGGCTGGAGCGCAGTGGTGCGATCTTGACTCACCGCAAGCTCTGCCTCCCAGGTTCATGCCATTCTCCTGCCTCAGCCTCCTGAGTAGCTGGGACTACAGGCGCCTGCTACCACGCCCAGCTAATTTTTTTTGTATTTTTTTAGTAGAGATGTGGTTTCACTGTGTTAGCTAGGATGGTCTCTATCTCCTGACCTCATGATCCACCTGCCTCAGCCTCCCAAAGTGCTGGGATTGCAGGCATAAAACACTGCACCTGGCCAGTGCCATGCAGTTTTAAACCATCAGATCTTGTGAGAACTCACTCACTATCACGAGAACAGTATTAGTCCATTTTCATGCTGCTGATAAAGACATACCTGAGACCGGGCAATTTATGAAAGAAAGAGGTTTAATGGTCTTACAGTTCCACATGGCTGGAGAAGGCAAGGAGGAGCAAGTCATGTCTTACATGGATGGCAGCAGGCAAAGAGAGAGAGAATGAGAGCCAAGCAAAGGGAGAACCCATATAAAACCATCAGACCTCATGAGAATTTACTCACTATCACGAGAACAGCATGGGGGAAACCACCCCCATGATTCAGTTATCTCCACCTGGTCCTGCCCTTGACATGTGGGGATTATTACAATTCAAGGTGAGATTTGGGTGGGGACACAGAGCCAAACCATATCAAACAGCAAGGGGAAACCCATCCTCATGATCCAATCACCTCCCACTAGGCCTCTCCTCCAATTCAAGATGAGATTTGGATGGGGACAAAATCCAAACCATATCATCGGCCCCCGGCCCCTCCCAAATATCATGTCCTTCTCACATTGCAAAATACAATTATCCCTTCTCAACAGTTTCCCAGTCTTATCTCATTTCAGCCATTAACTCAAAAGTCCACAGTCCAAAAGTCTCATCTGAGATAAGGAAGTCCCTTCTACCTATGAGCCTGTAAAATCAGAAACAAGTTAGTTACTTCCAAGATACAATGGGGGTACAGGCATTGGGTAAATGTTCTTGCTCTAAATGGGAGAAATTGGCCAGAACAAAGGGGCAAGAGGCCCCATGCAAGTTTGAAACCCAGTAGGGCAGTCATTAAATCTTAAAGCTCCAAAATAATCCCCTTTGATTCCACATTTCACATCCAGGCAACAGTGACATAAGCAATTCCCAAGGCCTTGGGCAGCTCTGCCCTGGTGACTCTGCAGGGCACAACTCCTGCGGCTACCTTCATGGTGTTGAGTGCCTGAGGCACTTCCAGGCGCATGGTGCAAGATGTTGCTGGATCTACCATTCTGGGGTGGGGGACAGTGGCCCTTTTCTCACAGCTCCACTAGGCAGTGCCCCAGTGTGGACTTTGTGTGGGGCTTCCAACCTCACATTTCCCCTCTGCACTGCCCCAGTAGAGGTTCTCCTTGAAGGCTCTGCCCCTGCAGCAGACTTCTGACTGGACAATCAGACATCCAGGCATTTTCTGTACATCTTCTGAAATCTAGGTGGAGGTTCCCAAACCTCAACTCTTGCCTTCTGTGCAAATACAGGCCCAATGTCATGTGGAAGCTGCTAACGTTTGGGGCTTGCACCCTTTGAAGCCACTGCCTGAGGTGTACCTTGGCCCCTTTTAGCTATGGCTGGAGCTGGAGTGGTTAGGATGCAGGGCACCATGTCACAAGGCTGCACAGGGCAGCTGGACCCTGAGCCTGGCCCACAAAACCATTTTTTCCTCCTAGGCCTCTGGGTCTGTCATGGGAGGGGCTGCTGTGAAGGTCTCTGGAATGCCCTGGAGACATTTTGCCCATTGTCTTGGCTATTAACATTCAGCTCCTCTTTACTTATGCAAATTTCTGCAGCAGGCTTGAATTTCTCCCCAGAAAAAAGGGATTTTTCTTTTCTACCACATGGCTGGGCTGCAAATTTTCCAAACTTTTATACTCTGCTTCCTCTTTAAAAACAAGTTCCAGTTTCAGATAACCTCTTTGTTCAGCATACGAATACATACTTTTAGAAACAACCAGGTCACATCTTGAATGCTTTGCCGCTTAGAAATTTCTTCTGCCAGATACCCTAAATAATCTCTCTCAAGTTCAAAGTTCCACAGATCCCTAGGGCGAGGGGAAACGCTGCCAGTCTCTTTGCTAAAGCATAGCAAGAGTCACCTTTGCTCCACTTCCCAAGAAGTTCCTCATTCCTGTCTGAGACCTCAGCCTGGACTTCATTGTCCACATCACTATCAGCATTTTGGTCAAAACCATTCAACAAGTCTCTAGGAAGTTCCAGACTGTCTCACATCTTCTTGTCTTCTTTTGAGCCCTCCAAACTGTTCCAACCTCTGCCTGTTATCCAGTTCCAAAGTTGCTTCTACATTTTCAGGTATCTTTACAGCAGTGTTTCACTCCTGGTAGCAATTTTCTGTGTTAGCCCATCCTCATACTGCTATAAAGCACTACCTGAAACTGGATAATTTATGAAGAAAAGAGGTTTAATTGACTCACAGTTCTGTAGGCTTAACAGGAAGCATGACTGGGAGGCCTCAGGAAATTTATAAACATGGCAGAAGGCAAAGGGGAAGCAAGCACATCTTACGATGGCAGAGCAGGAGAGAGAGTGAAGGGGGAAGTGCTAGATACTTCTAAACCATCAGGTTGTGTGAGATCTCACTTGCTATCACGAGAATAGCAAGGGGAAATTCACCCCATGATCCAATCACCTCCCACCAAGCCCCTCCTCCAATTTGACATGAGATTTGGGTGAGGACACATGTCCAAACCATATCAGATGGGGCATGGCGATGATGATGCAGCTAATCAGAGAACCACACTTGGCGCAGCCAGGCTCTTAATTCCGATTCTGTTACAGAATAGGGTGCCACCATGGCTGGGCTCTGAGGGGAATGGCTGTGTTATATGTGACTGGCCTGAGCCACAGCCCAGTGTGTTGCAGGAATAATGTGGGTGGAGTGGCCCAGGCTACTGCAGAGAGGGCCCTGAGGATAACTGTCAGGTTTCTGTCTTACTTTCCAAATGATGTGGGTTTGTGGAGCTTTACTAGATAGAAATTAAATAAAAAGCTGCAGGGAAAAGAAAGCAGGGCCTGAGGACCCTAAACTATAGCAGGCACAGTGGCAATAAGGGTGACTCAAGGCCCAAAGGGGAAAGGTTAGGACTCTGCAGGTTGGCTGGCTCAGGGCTCCCTACCTGAACCATGTCAGACATGGGGCCTGGATGACACAAATGCACCCTCAAGAAACCCCAGTCAGGAGGCCTCAGAGGGCCTCTAGGGTAAGCCTTAAGATCCATGCAATTTTCTGGTCCCCCACAGCAAGAAGCTACCCAGGTGCCCATTAGCCCTTCTGCCCAGAGGTACTTGAGGGCTCTGAGCACCTTCCTCTCTCTCAGACGACCCAGGGATTTGAGAACTGACCTAGACAGGATCTCAAAACTTCTGACTGCAAGGCCACAGCACTTTCCTCCACTCCAGGACATCGTGGTTCCACGTGTTGCTAATAAAAGCAAACCCTGATTAAGAACTATCCATTTGAAATACTTCACATGGCTTAGCTCATCTAATCCCCACAACTCTATATAGTAGCTGCTCTTTAAATCCTTATTTTCAAGATAAGTAAGCAAGCCCAGAGAGGCTAAGTAGCTTGCCCAAGCCACCCACTAATTGGCAGGGTCAGAATTTCAATCCAAATGCTATACAACTGAACCTTCACTCTCGCTTGCCGCCCCTGCAGGGCACACTAGGGCAGTGTTATTCCAGATGGAGCCCACAGCTCTGGATCGGAGGCATCAGTGCCTCCTGGCAGGAAATGTCCCACCCTCCCGACCGGCTGAATGGGAATCTCAGGGGTGGGTCCAGGAATCTGTGCTTTACAAGCTCCTTGGATGATTTTGCTATACGCTGAATATACCTACACCAGAGGCATCCCTGAGGGAAGCTTATTTCCCAGGCCAGGCCAACAATAACAAAACCGTATTACTATAGTAATATTATAATAAATATTACAGTTTTGAGTCAGAAGTTTTGAGATCCTGTCCAGGTCAGCTCTTGAATCCCTGGGTCCCCTGAGGGACAGGGAGGCGCTCAGAGCTCTCATATGCCTCTGGGCAGAAGAGCTAATGGGCATCTGGATAGCTTCTTGTTTTTTTTTTTTTTGAGACGGAGTTTCGCTCTGTCGCCCACGTTGGTTGTGGATTCAAGCAATTCTCGTGCCTCAGACTTCCAAGTAGCTGGGATTATAGGCACCCACCACCAAACACAGCTAATTTTTGTATTTTTAGTAGAGACGGGGGTTTCCACCATGTTGGCCACGCTGATCTTGAACTCCTGACCTCAGGTGATCTGCCTGTCTCAGCCCCCCGGATAGCTTCTTGCTGTGGCGGACCAGTAAATTGCATGAATCCTAAGGGTTACACTAGAAGCCCTCTGAGACCTCCGGACTGGGGTTTCTTGAGGGTGTGTGTATGGTGTCCAGGACCAATGGGTGACACACAGGACAGGTCTTATTACAATAGTAGTAAGACCATAAGTGTAACTTGAAGTATAGACTTCACTGCTTAGCGTAAGCCCTGGGAGGCAGCTTGGTGTATCAGAAAGAGATCAGGTGTGGGCTCAAAACCAGGTACAGCAGAAGGTATGAGCTTGGAAACTTTGGGCAAAGAACTTAACTTCTCTGAGCCTCATCTTCCTCATCTGGAGAAGGGAAGTATACTATCTTACTCCCCGAGTTCATGTGAGCATCAAGTGAGATAACTAGGTAAAGTGCTGTGCTCCATATCTAGCACCCAGGAAAGACTCTGTAAATAGCAGCCCCGGTACTTCCTCAGAGCTTCCCTGAATTTTCCCATGAATTTTCTAAAATTCATGTCCTTTCCTAGCATGCTTTATGATAGCACGAATCTTGAATTCCTTTGGTTGCCAAGTCAAGGGAATAGCTTTCAAAAAGAATAAGGTAGCTGCCCTCCTGGATAACTGGAGTAGGTGCTATCTAAACAATGCCTAAAGGCATTTCTGTAGATAGTCACTTAGAGCGCATGCTCAAATGTCATCAAACTGTGGGTACGGGTGCTCACTCAGGGACCAAGGAAATTCACATCTAAGCAATGGTTTTGTTCTCATCTCTGTGACCCAACTATACCTGGTAAAACTGTGACTAGCAGCATGTCATTAAAAGTGTACCCCCACTGCATAACCCAGAGATGGAGAAAGGATAGTGATGGTGAAAAATTGGCTGTAAGCACAGACCAAATTTTGCAGTGACATTTCAGTCCTTTGAGTCAAACCAATCCTCCATTTCTGGGCATACGGATACCTCGGAGGAAGCAATTCTTTACACTTGCTGTGACTGCAGCGTCCTAATTGGCACCAGCAGGCTTAAGGTATAGGCAAAGAAAAGGAACCCCTACCCTCCAAAAAAAGCCGGGGCGGGGGGAGGGGGATGGGAAAAGAAAAAAGAGATGGTGTTGGATAAGAAGAAGGAGCTTCAGGGGCATTTATGTCATTACTACTTAAGTCATCTGAGGCCAAATCTGTCCTAAGCCACTATTAGTCTATTTTTCAATCTGGAGGAGAAGGTACAAGTAGAATTTAAGGGATTTTTTTCCAAAGATGAAAAAAAAAAGTCATGCTATATACTTCATTATATAAATTCATTATATACTTATTATATACTTAATTATATAAATGAAAATCCCACTGGAGATGTCAGTAGTTACTCTTCGTATCTGTAATAAAAAATTTCAATAAAAGGGTGCAGGTGGCAAAATAAAACCTGAGCAGACCTCATCTTCTCATTCTTCCTTCAGCATTTGGAGACCTCTGCAAAGACAATTTTATATGCGGGCCCAGTTGTTTTCTGATTCTTTTAGATTCTGGCCCAGGAAAACCAAACCAAACCAAACCAAACCAAAGGGATTTCTCTTGTACCTTAACTCTGGCCCTGTGGTTCTCTGTTTTTTAAATTTACAAAAAGGTCCAGGTGTGGTAGCTCATGCTCATAATCCTAGCACTTTGGGAGACCTAGGTGGGCAGATCGCTTGAGTCCAGGAGTTCGAGACCAGCCTGGGCAACATGGCAAAAACCCATCTCTGCAAAAGAAAAAAAAAAAAGTAAAAAAATAAGCCAGGTGTGGTGGCATGCATCTGCAGCCCCAGCTACTTGGAGGGGTGAGGCAGGAGGATCAGTTGAGCCCAGGAAGTTAAGGTTGCAGTGAGCCATGATAGCACCACGGCACTCCAGCTTGGATAACAAAGCAAGATCCTGCCTCAAAAAAACAAACAAAAAAATGAAAGAAAATTTTAAAAATCTAATTATTAAAATAAGTATATGATAAAGATTTTAGAAAATTCAGATATGAATAAGAAACTAAAAATGATCCATAGTCACCACACCATTTCAGTTAAAAATACAGATATGTACATAATTTTTAAGAAGTGACCATACTAAGCATTGTTTTAAATGCTGTTTCCCCCCACTTTTCACATTATAAACATTTTTTCATGTTATAATTTATTTTTCATTTTTTTTTGAGGAGGAGTCTCGCTCTGTTGCCCAGGCTGGAGGGCAGTGGCGTGATCTCGGCTGACTGCAACCTCTGCCTCCTGGGTTCAACTGATTCTCCTGCCTTAGCCTCCTGAGTAGGTGGGATTATAGGCACGCGCCACGACACCCGGCTAAGTTTTGTACTTTTAGTAGAGACTGGGTTTCGCCATGTTAGTCAGGCTGGTCTCGAACTCCTGACCTCGTGATCCGCCCACCTCAGCCTCTCAAAGAGATGGGATTACAGGCGTAAGCCACTATACTGGGCCTATTTTTTTAAAAGATTATTTTAGAGGCTACTCTGTAGCCTGTATTGTTTGTTATTCATATTGCTTGCAATTATTTGCTATTATGGATAATTCTGGAGTGGATATCCCTTAAAGACATGCTTGTACACAATTTGATTTATTTACTTTATATAAATTTTGAGAAGTAGAAATTTTGGTTCCAGGTCTTTGATACATCTAGTCAAATGCCCAACATGAAGGGAACCCCAATTTACATATCCAGCAGCTTGACGGAAAGTCTGCTTTGCTTTTTCCTCATGACCACTGGGAATTATCAGTAATTTCTAAACACTTGTCATTTTCATAAATGAAAAACACTATCTGATTCTTTTAACTTTTGTCTTGCCTACCAGTGAGGTGAACATTTTTCAGGTAAAAATGTTTCACCCGAAATTCAATGTTTACCCTTGAATTTCCTCCCTTGTGAACTGCCTGTTCCTACCCATTCTGTAATTAGTATATTTTTTTCTCATTAATCTATAAGAATTTTATAATAGCAACAATATTAATATTTTTAAATTAGAAGTTGAAAACTGTAACTGTTTCTTAAGACAACTATGAAATAGTTAATATCATCAAAAGCAATAAAACGTTCTTTTGGTAAGGCAGAGGAAATGGAAGGGGCAGTGAAGGATAAATTAGATAAAATAATTCTGTGTCAAAACCTCTCCCCTTTTAAAACAACAGCAACAATAAGAAAACACCAGCCATACAAATAGATAGAGTGGCATCTTGGATCGAGTCCTGTAGCTATGCTAGGTAGCCCCACACCTTCCCGGTTAATCAGCTCTAGGATACCTGAGTGGAAAAGAAAGTGCATACAGGCACTGTCCAACCCCAGTGGCCACAGGGAGGGCAGGGTATTTTGCAGAATTCGAGCCAGCAAGTAAGCAGTCCGAATTCCGAGTTCCTGGGTGCCACTTTGAATGAGTTGAGTGATCACTGAAAAACAATATGAATGGGATCCACTTCCACCTTCAGGATGGGCAGGATTAAGGCATATTTAAGGAAGCTACAACACAGCTGTTTGCTCTACTCACTGTTCCAAAGAGGCAGGGTCACATCTACCTTTTGGTGTGTGTGCCTGGAGGCTCCTGGGAGAGGCAGACACAGATAACCCTGAAACCTCCCAGGCAGGGCACCACCTCTTCACACACAGTTTGCACCTCTGCAGCTGACGGTAAGAGCAAAAAATGTGGCCAGCCAGGTTGGGAGGGTAGAGGGTGATGACTGACGGAGGCATGGAACCACCTTCGGCTTGGGGCCAACCCAGGTTCCTAATCACAGGTCATGTATTCAGGTCAGATGTCTACCATTCACACAGGCTCTTTGTCTGCCAAGGCCTGAGTCCAGGCTATGATTGTTCAAAAATAGAACAGGAAGTTCAGAACAAAACAGAAGCCAAGAGAAGGTTACAGCATGAGAGGGCAGGCTTGGGAGAGAGGATTTATCTTGTGGGGAGGGCAGTTTAGAAGAGAAGCACCTGCTCCAGGCACAGGAAGACATCACAAACAGGTGATGAACAGCAGCCGGGAAGCAAGGGGCCTGTTGTGTTTCCATGTGACATCCTGATTCCAGGATGAGCAAGACTAGGAAACAGACCAGTTTACAGTGGCCACCAATCTCACAGACTGTACCTATTAAAACGGAATGATTCTTCTGTCCTTTTGTGAGCAGGAGCTGAAGAACAGATAAGTGAAGGGAAGCAAAGGAAAGAGAAAGAGGCATGGATGGGTGAGGGAGTGTTTGTGATCTTGGCCCACTCAGTGTCCATGCCCCTTCTTCTCTTCCTCCAGTAAGAGCACCTTGATTTTCCTCTGGGGAGCACCCTTCGCCACACTCAGTCTGGGAGGCTCCTACAGAGTAGACCCCAACCCACAGGGTCTAGTTCAAGGACCTTCATGAAGTCCTCTCAAGGGGATGTGGGTAGCTGATAAAATCATTATCCCAGATATTTGTGTAAGGCCTTATAGTGTAAGAGTTTCCTTATAGAAACTTCCTACTTGGGGCTTTGGGTCTTTCTGGCTTCCTAAACTCATGTATAACCTTGTCTCTTGGTTCACTGGGTTGAGATTCCCTAGCCCCTGCTGTGCTAACTATAGCCCAGGCACATATCCCAGAGCTTCCTTATAACTGCAGCAGGAGCCAGCGCAGAGAATGAGGTCAGGGCTCTTGGCTTTCTCAGAGAGGAGGACTAAGCCTAGGAATGATTAGGTTATGCTTTGGGGAAATCTGATACCTATTCAAATAGGGGGTATACCTGGAGCCCACAGTGGAGATGGGAAGGGTTAGGATTTGGCAGCTCCATAAACAGAAGACAGATAAAAACCCACCACTTACAGAAAAAGCAGGGACAAAAGGAGTGAGCGTTCCTTTTGGAGTAGATTTCTGCTTTTCAGCAAGTGCAGGGAACAGAAAGATCCAGCTGTGAAGGGGCCAGTGAAGAATGCATTTAAAGGTTGCACTGCCAGGGCCTAGGAAAGAGGCCTCTCTTCAGCCGTGACCCCTTTGGATTCTTCCAAAACCCAGGTGACCATACAATTCTTTAAATGTCTCTGGCCCCTTTAACTACCAAAGCCCAATAACATGTCAATAAGAAGCTTGGTGGCATAGTCTTGGATCTGGAGCCTGGAGTGTGCTTCCTGTTTCTTTAAATAGTCTGAATACCAGTAAGAAGCCTGAAATCTTGATCTTGGTATAGCCCTTGGGTCAGTTACCTCTCTGGACAGCTATCCCTGGTACAGGTGGTTAATTCTTTCATATCTGCAGAGTGCAGACTTGAACAGATATAACACTGCCTCTTGCCTGAGTTAGTAACCTAGGTACCGTTCATTCATTCATTCGGAGTCAGGGTCTGTTGCTCAGACTGGAATGCAGTGTTGTGATCACAACTCACTGCAAACTCTGCCTCCCAAACTCAAGTGATCCTCCCACCTCAGCCTCCTGAGTAGTTGAGACTACAGGCATGTGCCACCATGCCCAGCTAATTAAAAAAAAAAAAAATTATTGTAGAGATGAGGTCTCATTACATTGCCCAGGCTGGCTTTATTATTTTTGGTAGAGACAGGGTCTCAATATGTTGCCCAGGCTGGTCTTGAACTCCTAGGCTCAGCGATCCTCCAGCCTCAGCCTCCCAAAGTGCTGGGATTACAGGCATGAGCCACTGCACCTGGCTCCTTCTCTACCTCAGAGGACTTGGTGGTGTCTTCTGGGCATCCACTGGAAAATTCCAGGGCATCCTACCTGTCTGGCAGAGCTGAGCACACCTCGGGATGTGCTCCAGGGGAAGCTCTGCCTCCCTCCACTCAGGCCAAGCTACTTGCTGGACTTCCTGCCTGTGGCCTCTTCATTCTCTCCAGACCTTGGGCTGTAGGAAGTTTCCCTCAGCACCACGCATGGCTTCCCTGCCCTGCCTCTAACCCCACACAAATTCTAGCCAGGAGACCCTGCACAACAGGCTGAGCAGCAACAACCACGTCCACCCAACACCAAATGTTGCTGCCGGCTGCGAAGTGACCAGACCGGAACTCGGGGTCCCCGACTGGACTCCCAGGGCTAGGGCTGGGGATCTTCCCAGCACCTCTCTCAGCTGGCAAAGGAGAGAGGTCACATAAGAGAGAGCTTCAGGATGACAGGGCACAGAAGTCACCCAAATCTCTGACTCCATTCATGGCCATCATGGCTTCCAGCTTCTCTTGAGGGAGGCAGAAAAAGAGGAGAAACTGAAGGCCTGACTCAAAAAATAAAGTGTTGGGTGGGAGACAACAGGGTGCCAAGCGGAGCTGCTGGAAGGGTTCCTGGACCACTCGGCATAGCGGCCTTGGAGCAGCTCATCACTAATCACGGTGCTCTGAGGCTCCGAGCAGTCTGCGCAGGTCGGCTGGGGCAGCTCTGCTGTGCCAGCATCCTGCTCTTACAGATGCTCACAGCCATGCCTGAGGCTTTGCCACGTGGGGAGTGGTCTCCTCCCAGGGCACGGGTCGGGGACAAGGGGACAGTACGAGGCTTGCACTAACTAGGGTGTCATTCCTTTGTGATCTTGTTTGGTAAAAATCATGAACGCTCTAGACCTGAGAGGAGGACCATCCCAGATGAAAGCTTGGAAGAATTCCCAGGGGCTGGTGGCAGCCTCGGCCTGGCTGCTCTGCCCAGGGACATGGCCCACAGGGCTCTGCTTTCCCTGCTGCAGGCTCCTCAGCTGGAGACAGCATTGCCAGCGGAGGCCTCCTGTGGCTGCTTCTCTCAGACCAAACTCTTTTGAGAAACTTTTGACATGAATGAGAATAGGGTAGCCTAATTGAAATACAATGGGGTCTTCCTCCTAAATTCCCACCTCTAAGCCTAGTTTTCTCTTGGGAGGGACTAGTGCACTCTTTTTAAGAGGGGTGTGTGTGAGTGAGTGTGTATATGCACACACATAGGTTAACAGTTTGGTTCTAATTTAGTTGCATGTCCCAAATGCATTTTTACCGGTAGTGGTAACTTTACTTCATCACGTAACCTGCTTTTCACAGTGGCTTCAAAATGCATTGTAACTCATCACTGGTACTACCATGCCCTCGGGCATCATGAAGACAGGCTGAGGGCAGGGCTGGGACTATGTGTGTGCACGTGCACGCATGTGCCTGCCTGTGTGTGCCCTCACAGTTAAAGTTGGGTCCATATTAAGAAGATACAGAGGCCGGGCACAGTGGCTCATGCCTGTAATTCCAGCACTTTGGGAAGCCAAGGCAGTCAGATCACCTGAGGTTGGGAGTTCGAGACCAGCCTGACCAACATGACGAAACTCTGTCTCTACTAAAAATACAAAAATTAGCTGGGCGTGGTAGTACAGGCCTGTAGTCCCAGCTACTCAAAAGGCTGAGGCATGAGGATTGCTTGAATCGGGAGGCAGAGGTTGCAGTGAGCCAAGATTGTGCCACTGCACTCCAGCCTGGGCAACAGAGTGAGACTCTGCCTTAAAAAAAAAAAAAAGGCTAGGCTGTGGCTTACGTCTGTAATCCCAGCACTTTGGGAGGCTGAGGTGGGCGGATTGCCTGAGGTCAGGAGTTCGAGATGAGTCTGGCCAACATGGTGAAACCCCATCTCTACTAAAAAAAATTACAAAAAATTAGCTGGGGGCGGTGGCATGTGCCTGTAATCCCCACTACTCGGGCGGCTGAGGCAGGGGAATTGATTGAACCAGGGAAGTGGAGGTTGCAGTGAGCCGAGATCGCACCACTGCACTCCAGCCTGGGCAACAGAGTGAGACTCTGGCTCAAAAAAATAAAATAAAATAAAATAAGATACAAGCCAGGTGTAGTGGTGTGCACCTATAATTCCAGCAACTTGGGAGGCCGAGGAGGGAGGATTGTTTGGAGTCAAGAGTTTAAGACCAGCCTGGGCAACATAGCAAGACCCTATCTGTTAAAAAAACATGTACAGCATCACTTCCAGTTTTTAGGGAGTGTGGTTCTGGGTCTCGATGCCCTCACTCTTTGGATGCATGACGTGGGGTGTATCATTTAATACTGAGGTCTTTGCAAAGCAGAGGGGCTCAGAGGGCTCAGGGTTATACACGCCTGGGTTTGAATCCTGATTCTGCCACTTTCTAGCTGTCAGTCTTTGGTCAAGTTCCTTTTCTCTGTATGCCTCACTTTCCTCATCTACAAATTGGAGATATTGAGAGTTCCTATTGCGAAGCATTGCTGTGATGACTAAATATGTGAATACATATCAAGCGCTTAGAAAACTTCCTGGCACACAGTATGTATTCAATAAATATTTGGTATTTATATTATTCAACAGATAGCAGCTGTTATTATTATAAATAAAAAAGGGTGGGAAGTTGGACTGAATCACACTTAGGTCTTTTGCAGCTCTAAAATCCCACAGTTTTATGATGTTATGGAAGACTCAACAGATCCTGAATGGATCCTTTAAAAAACACACCAGCCAAAGGGAGAGAGACCACAGAGAATTTAAGATGAGGCTGCCCACCCTGCTCCTGGCCCCTGTATGTGCACTTTGTGTCAAAGCCCATGTGTTTCAGGTTGGCACACACCAAGACAGCACCACAGTCCTGCAGCCTCTTCCTTTGTGAAGGCAGCAGAGCGAGGTCAAAACCCTTTTTGTTTTGCCTGTTTGTGGATTCTAGCTCCACCTCCCAAGCTGCTGCTCCATTATGCTGGGCTGTTTAGCTGGGCCGCTAGGGTCAGGGCTAACAGGCTTCAAGTGTCCACGCGGCTGCTGAGACACTCTACTGGTACTTGACTTTGCTGCAAAGTAGGGAGGAAAAGGAGAAGTGATGCTCGCTGAAAAGGCTGGATTTTAGAATTGAAAGACACTGCTCGATGTAGGACTAAAATCTTTCTTCGATGGAAAGAGGATATATGGGTTTAAAGTCTCCTGTTTCAAGAGGACCAAAAGATGAGGTGTATTAGTTTCCTAGGACTGTTGTAACAAAGTACCACAATTTGGAGGGCTTACAACAACAGAAATTTAGTTTTCATTGTTCAGGAGGCCAGAGTCTGAAATCACAGTGTTGGCAGAATTGGTTCCTTCCGGGAGCTCTGAGGGAGAGCCTCTTGGAATTATTTCCTACCTGGCTGGAAGTTGGATGGATGTGTGAAAGCTGACAATTCGCTGTGCTGCTGTTTAATCAGAAATGGAAATTAGGGCCGGGTGCAGTGGTTCATGACTGTAATCCTAGCACTTTGGGAGGCCAAGGCAGGCGGATCACTTGAGGTCAGGAGTTCGAGACCAGCCTGGCCCACATGGCAAAACCCCATCTCTTCTAAAAATACAAAAAATAGCTGGGTGTGGTGGTGCATGCCTGTAATCCCAGCTACTCGGGAGGCTGGAAAACGAGAATCACTTGAACCCAGGAAGTGGAGGCTGCAGTAAGCTGAGATCATGCCATTGCACTCCAGCCTGGATGACAGAGCAATACTAAGAAAGAAAGAAAGAGAAAGAAAGAGAGAGAGAGAGAGAGAGAGAAAGAGAGAAAGAGAGAAAGAGAGAAAGAGAGAAAGAAATGGAGGCCGGCTGTGGTGGCTCATGCCTGTAATCCCAGCACTATGGGAGGCCAAGGCGGTGGATCACCTGAGATCTGCCTCTCTCCTCACTTCTGTTGTCACCAGTGATCTTTGCTGTTCTTGGGTTTGTGGCTGCATCACTCTTAATCTTTGACTTGGTCTTCACATGGCCTTTTCCCCTGTGTGTCTCCGGTTCTAAACCTTCTTTTATCTCTTTTTTCCCTTTGTTTTTGTGTTTTTGTTCTTTGGACACAAGATCTTGCTCTGTCGCCCATGCTGGAGTGCAGTGGTGCAATCATAGCTCACTGCAGCCTCAAACTCCTGAGCTCAGGGGATCCTCCCACCCTAACCTCCAGAGTAGCTGGGATTATAGGGCACATATCACTATGCCTGGCTGATTTCTTTTATTGGTGCCCTATAAAGATTGGTGCTACCTGAATTCAGTACAACTTCATGTTTACTTAATTACATATGCAGACCCTATTTACAAATAAAGTCATATCCACAGGTAGGGAGTGGATAGAATTTGAGCCTATCTTTTTGGGAAAACACAATTTAACCCAATGTGACCTTGTTAACAGGGCAAACAAGGTCCAGAATACAAAGCTAAAGAGAGAAGAAAGAGAGAGTTTACTGTCTGGCCACTGGTAAAATGAGAGAAATCACCTCTGTTATGAGACAAGCTATAAAACAAAAATACGTGGAAGCAACCAGACCCCCTTCATCTTTGCACTCCCCAGGCTGGAGCCATTTGTGACAAATTACAGGACTATTGGGAGAATAAACCATTAATGATCGATGTTCCAAGAAAAGCTGCCTCACAAACCTTTAGAAAAATCTATTTGAATCCTTCCTCACTTCCTCCTCAGATGGTATAGTCTATAACATTCCCCAGTGCATGGATTGGCAGGTAGAGCTCTCTTTGTAAGGAATCTGGTCTCCAAATGGGAAGGACAAACATTGTGAGCAACTTTAATTTCCATTTCCTTTTTTTTTTTTGAGATGGAGTCTCACTCTGTCATCCAGGCTAGAGTGCAGTGGCGCCATCTTGGCTCACTGCAACCTCCCCCTCCCAGGTTCAAGTGATTCTCGTGTTTCAGCCTCTAGAGTCGCTGGGATTACAGGCATTCACCACCACGCCCAGCTAATTTTTGTAATTTTAGTAGAGATGGGGTTTCACCACGTTGGCCAGGCTGGTCTTGAACTCCTGACCTCAGGAGATCCACCTACCTTGGCCTCCATAGTGCTGGGATTACAGGCGTGAGCCACCATGCCCAGCCTCCATTTCTTCTTCTTCTTCTTCTTTTTTTTTGAGACAGAATCTCACTCTGTCATCCAGGCTGGAGTGCAATGGCATGATCTTGAGGTAGCCGGGATTACAGGCACGCACCACTACACCCATCTAATTTTTGTATTTTTTAGTAGAGATGGGGTTTTGCCACGTTGGCCAGGCTGGTCTCGAACTCCTGACCTCAAGTGATCCACCTGCTTTGGCCTCCCAAAGTGCTAGGATTACAGGCATGAAACACTGTGCCTGGTTCTAATTTCCATTTCTGATTAAACAGCAGCACAGCCAATTATCAGCTTTCACACATCCATTCAAACTTCCAACTATGTAGGAAATAATTCCAAGAGCACAAAGAAAGTTCTAGGAGCATACCTCTGGCCTGTGGCAGGACAGAATCCACTCTTCACCTTATTTTAGGATGCTTAACGTATACCCCATCCCTCAGACAGCACAGAAGGTCCCTTGCATGTCCCTTAGTGTGAACAAACCAAGGCTGAGCAGAGAGTCTGAGGTGATGGCTGGCAGAGCCAGGTGTGGGCAAACTCAGGAAAGCAGCACTGTTACCTTCCCCTCTGTCTCCTTAGTGTTGGGCTTCATGCTTGGCACCCAACACACACTCAACCAAATGGCAAATGACCAGTGAGAAATACAGCGTTGACCTCTGCAGATGCATTTTGGGAGTGTCCAGTATGGCAAGGGGCATCCTAGTCCAGCCCTTAGGAGATAATCAATCACGTCTGCCCAGTGAATGAACTCATGAGCTTCCTACTCATCAGGAGCACATGAGAAACCAGGAAGGATTCTGCCTTGTGTCTGCCATCTTGGTCCTCCTGTGCTGCAGCATCTCAGGCTCCTATCAAGCAAATAAGGAGTTCCTGCAGCTTCACACAATTGTGGCAGCATCTACTTTAGCATCACTGGATGAAAGCTGGGTAGACCATTATAGACACTACCCCTCTTCTATTAATTTAACAATTAACATTTAAAAAGCACTGGAAATCATCACAGCATGAGGTTCTTTTAAATAACAGACTAAGTCTTACCCCTGTATTCACTATTCTCTAGAAATAAACATTAAGACAAATTAAAAACTAGCAATCTGATCCTCTTCTCTGTCCCACGCAGTCACATAATACGGAAAAAGGTTTTTTTCCCAGGGTGAGTATACCAACGGGCAATTTGACAGTAGTTGTTAAAACTGAAATGTGTATATGACCCAGCCATTCCTGAATAAACACTATGCACAAGAGTGTTCACTAGAGCACTGCCAATATTAGTAGGGGGGAAAATGTAACCAACGTGTTCATTCTATGGAATATTACTCACAAAGCAGACAGTCATGCACAGGCTTGAAAGATACCTAAGTTAAATGGTTTAGAGAACAACAGAGTTGCAAAAGTTATATATGGTACCGTTTATGTTGAAAAACACACAGCAGGCTGGGCATGGTGGCTCATGTCTGTAATCCCAGCATTTGGGAGGCCAAGGCACGTGGATCACCTGAGGTCAGGAGTTCGAGACCAGCCTGGCCAACATGGTGAAAACCCATCTCTACTAAAAATACAAAAATTAGCTGGGCTTGGTGGCACATGCCTGTAATCCCAGCTACTTGGGAGGCTGAGGCATGAGAATTGCTTGAATCCTGGAGGTGGAGGTTGCAGTGAGCCGATATAGTGCCATTGCACTCCAGCCTGGGTGAAACATCATCTCAAAAAAAGAAAAAAGAAAAGAAAAACATACAGCAATACTAGATATTTTCCATAGGTGTGTGTATATATACATATATGAATATAAATGCAATATTATGTATATGAATATAAATGCAAGAAAAATGTTTTCCATATATATATATTCAAGAAAAAGGTTTGGACAGACACATCCCAGACTAATATCAGTATGTATGTTTGGGGTAGGGACTGGGCTTGGAGCAGTATTAAGGAGGACTTTAACTTACAATAATGTATTACTTGTGTAATGTAAAATTATTTTAAAACCCAAGAACAATTTTTAAAAGTATGACTGTACTACTTTGCTTCTCATGGTAGTTGTTGTTTGTGAATTTATTATCTAGCCGGAGATAAAATGTTAAATTAAAAGGTATTTCCTCAGATCTTAGGAAGGAATGCAGACGGTGACAAGAAAATCTAACTGCATTACAAATGTATAAAAAACTTCACTGAAGAGGATTGAGGGAAAAGTGCTGACCTAAGTAACTTTGAAAATGAGTAGTGCATAAGACTAAAGGCATAAGTACTGTCCTCTATTTGATAAAATTGTTTCCCATGGGTTACAGTTCTGATACTATTATTCATGCATATTAGAACTGAACAATTAAGAAAATGGATAGCATATGGTGGATGCTGGGTTTCTTACTGTTGCAGTAGAAATTTATAGATAAGCAAAGGGAGGGGACTAGAATGATCCATGTGGTAACTGGTTGGAGTATGAACTCATGCTTACTTAATATAGATACAGATGGTTACATATAGAAATATTTATAGGTATATGATACCTATTTATAGCTATAAATACACAGTTAGAAGACACACACTTATTTTCTTGTTCTGCCATCCGAGAAGGCCCAGAAGCAGCAACACTCCAGCTGCAACGACCATACCTAGTACCTAGATCTTGGTTTCTAATATCATTCTCCTATGAAAGGAGCCAGGACTCCTTGGAGAAATGGCTGATTCTGGGGCAGAGGCAGGAAATATACAAGATGAGCCTGGGGCATCTTGCAGTACCAGAAAGTAAGGAAGTGCTAAATAAATAATAAAATCCTACAAGGATGGGTGTGTGTCCAAGGGACACAAGAGCCACTTGAAAGAGCTTCCAGTGGCCAAAACTGGAACAATTTGAGAAATAAAATAAAGTAGTATTGGATTATAACCCAAAGTACAAAATAAAGATTTATGAGTCCATACTGTTATAAATGTATGATTGAATAAATAAATGGGCCATGCATGGTGGCTCACACCTGTAATCCCAGCAGTTTGGGAGGTCGAGGCAAAAGGATTGCTTGAACCCAGGAGATCGAGAGTAGCCTGGACAACACAGTGAGACCCGTCTCTACAAATAATAATAATTAATAATAATTAGCTGGGCATGGTAGCATGCACCTGTGGTTCCAGCTACTTGGGAGGCTGAGACAGGAGGATCACCTGAGGTTAGGAGTTTGAGGCTGCAGTAAGCTGTGATAGTGCCACCACATTCCAGCCTGGGTGACAGAGTGAGACTCTGTATCAATAATAAATAAGTAAATAAATAAATGGGGGAGAAGATAAAAATTTTCCTTGCAGAAAATTCCAAATAATATATACAAACACTCCATCCTTAAGGAGGGGAAGCATAAATCCCTACTCCTTTTTTTTTTTTTTTTTTGAGATAGAGTCCCGCTCTGTTGCCCAGGCTGGAATGCAGTAGTGTGATCTCAGCTCGCTGCAGTCTCTGCCTCCTGGGTTTAAGTGATTCTCCTGCCTTAGCTTCCCACGTAGTTAGGATTACAGGCATGCGTCACTACACCCAGCTAATTTTTATATTTTTAGTAGAGACAGGGTTTCACCATGTTGGTCAGGCTGGTCTCGAACTCTTGACCCCAGGTGATCCACCTGCTTTGGCCTCCCAGAGTGTGGGGATTACAGGTGTGAGCCACTGCGCCCGGCAGGTCCCCACTTCTTAAGTGTGGGTTGTGCATAGTGACTTCCTTCCAGAGAGTAGCATGGAAAAAGCAGGGCAGGAGAGGCTGTAGGAGAAGAGTAATTTCACAGGGGACAAACTTGACAAATACCGCCTAAAACACTACCTCAGTCAGGTGATCAAAGTCAACATTAACAGTGATAAACCATGCTGAGAGTACATTACCCTTGATATATGTGATGAAAATGGCACTTTACCTCTGGGGTCTTTACCCCCAAAACATATAACCCAAGTCTAGTCATGAGAAAACACATCAGGCAAATATCAACAGAAGAGTATTCTATAATAGGCCTGACCAGAACTCCTCAAAACTGTCAAGGTTATTAAAAAAAAAACAAGGAAAGTCTGAGAGACTGGCACAGCTAAGAGGAGGCTAAGGGCTGGGCGCAGTGGCTCATGCCTGTAATCCCAGCACTTTGGGAGGCCGAGGCACGTGGACCACAAGGTCAGGAGTTCAAGACCAGCCTGGCCAAGAAGGTGAAACTCCCATCTCTACTAAAGATACAAAAAATTAGCCAGGCATGGTGGCGTGCACTTGTAATCCTACCTACCCAGGAGGCTGAGGCAGGAGAATCACTTGAACCTGGATGGCAGAGGTTGCGGTGAGCTGAGATCACACCACTGCACTCCAGCCTGGGCCACAGAGTGAGACTCCATTTCAAAAAAAAAAAAAAAGAGGACGCTAAGGAGACATGACAACTAAATGTAAGATGGCGCCCTAGATGAGATCCTGGAAGAGAATGCCATTGTGCCAAACTAAGGAAATCTGAAAAAACTACGGACTTTGGTTAATAATAATGTGTTAACATTGGTTCAATAATTGTAGCAGATGTACCACACTAATGTAAGACGTTAATTACAGGGGAAACCAGGTGCAGGATATATATGGCAGCTCTCTGTACAGGTTGAGCATCCCTAATCAGAAAATCTGAAATGCTCCCAAATCTGTAATTTTCTGAGTGCTGACATGATGCCACAGGTGAAAAATTTCACACCTGACCTCATGTGATGGGTCACAGTAAAAACACAGCCAAAACTTTGTTTCATGCACAAAATTATGAAAAATATTGTATAAATATACCTTCAGGCTATGTGTATTAGGTATATATGACACATAAATGAATTTTGTGTCTACCCTTGGGTCTCATCCCCAAGATGGCTCATTATGTATATATGCAAATATTCCAAAGTCAGAAAACATCTGAAATCCAAAACACTTCTGGTCCTAAGCATTCTGGATAAGAGATATTCAACTGGTTTTATCTTCTCAATTTTTCTTTAAATATAAACTATCTTAAAAAATAAAGTCTCTTTAAGAAGAAAAGTTATCCCCTTAACCTACACATTATTTCTTATTCTTTTTTTTTTGAGATGGAGTCTCACTTCTGTTGTCCAGCCTGGAGTGCAATGGTGCAATCTCAGCTCACTGCAACCTCCGCCTCCCGGGTTCAAGCAATTCTCCTGTCTCAGCCTCCCAAGGAGCTGGGATTACAGGCGCCCACCACAACGCCTGGCTAATTTTTGTATTTTTTTAGTAGAGATGGGGTTTCACCACGTTGGTCAGGCTGGTCTTGAAGTCCTGACCTCAGGTAATCCGCCCGCCTTGGCCTCCCAACATCTTGGGATTACAGGCATGAGCCACTGCGCTCGGCCTTTCTTACTCCCTAAAAAAAAAAAAAAGAAAGAAAGAAAAAAGAAAAGAAAAGCTGGCTGGGTGCAGTGGCTCACGCCTGTAATCCCAGCATTTTGGGAGGCTGAGGCAGGTGGATCACCTGAGGTCAAGAGTTCGAGACCAGCCTGGCCAATATGGCGAAACCCCATCTCTACTAAAAATACAAAAACTAGCCGGGCGTGGTAGCGGGCAGCTGTAATCCCAGCTATTCGGGAGGCTGAGGAAGGAGAATCACTTGAACCGGCAGGTGGAGGTAGCAGTGAGCCGAGATTGTAACACTGTACTCCAGCCTGGGGGACAGAGTCAGACTTGGTCTCAAAAAAACAAAAAACAAAAAACGAAAAAACAAAGCCAAAATAGGCCGGGTGTGGTGGCTCACGCCTGTAATCCCAACACTTTGAGAGGCCAAGGTGGGCAGATCACTTTAGGTCAGGGGTTCAAGACTAGCCTGGCCAACATGGTAAAACCCTGTCTCTACTAAAAAATACAAAAAAATTCGCTGGGCATGGAGGTGCGTGCCTGTAGTCCCAGCTACTCAGGAAGCTGAGGCAGGAGAATTGCTTAAACCTGGGAGACAGAGGTGGCAGTGAGCTGATATTGCGCCCCTGCATTCCAGTCTGGGTGATAGTAAAAGCCAAAATCTAAGAAAACTTAAGTACAGATTACAAATGTATATGAATTATGGATATTTGTCTTTCTTTCCTTTGGGAGAAGTTTTAGGACTATGAAGTCACAACTACTTGAGATGATAGTGGAAATGAATTTGCAGTTGGATTTAGCAGCTTGGGGCCATGGATCCCCAAGGCCCCTCCAGCACCCATGGACAACTGCCGAGTGTGCAGCTGTTCTGAGTGGGCATTGTAGGTCAATACCAAGCAACATGGTGCCTATGTTGGCAGGGGGATCACCATCAGGCCTGCGGGTAACCCTTCACTACACTAGCAGCTCATTTAGATGGTAGCAGTAGTTTTGGAGATCCATCACTCTTCTGCTCAAATCCCTTTAATCTCCTGTAACTGCCTGCCTCGTTTACTCCCCTCTCCAGTCATGTTGGGCTCATAGCTGTTCCTCAAATCCACCAAGCATGCTCCTGCCTCAGTGCTGTTGCCCCTGCTGTTTCTTCTGACTGGAATATTATTTCCCTAAAACACCTCCTGACGTGTCCCCTCAATTCTTTTGGGTCTCTGCTCAAATGACACTGTATCAGAGAAACCTTTGTGGTGAAAATAGCAACTCCTACATCATCACTCTCTTTCACCTCATCAGCTTCACTTTTCTTTCTCAGTACTAACATATTGTCTATTTAGTTGCTTGCTGCCTGCTGTCTCCCATTAAAAGGCGATTTCCATGAAAGCAGGGACTTTACCTGTTTTCGTCTGCTTTGGTTCACTGTTGCATTACCAATACCTAGATAGAATCTAGTAGAATGCAGTAGACAGTTGGCACTCAAAAATATCTCCTGAAGAAATACATGAATTAATGGATGATTTTCTACATCACAATATGGTGAATCATGTGTGCTGATAAATAATTGTATCCACATTGCATTTGTCAGTCCCTTCCATTCTTTAAAGTTCAGAAAGTTACCTATATACAAAGTATATGCATATTACACAAGCAGATTATTCATTCAACAAATATTTACTTAGTGGGTCCTATATGTCAAAGCATTGTAGTGGCCGCCAGGGGTACAAAGGTGAGTAAGATCCACTTTCTGACCTCCAGGAGCTCCATCCATCATCCATCCATCCATCCATCCATCCATCCATCCTTCCTTCCTTCCTTCCTTCCTTCCATCCATCCATCCATCCATCCATCCATCCATCCATCCATCCATCCTTTCAATCCTTTTGAGCCCCAGCCAAATTCCAGATGCTGCATATTTAAGATAGTATTTGGTACATCATCTAGTCTTTCTCTCTGGATTGTTAACTCTCTTAATGGCAGGGAACTTAATAATTTAGTTGTAGCTCTGCAAAAATCACTAAATTCTGAGTATTAGTTTCCTCATCTGTAAACATGGGTTTGAGACCTCTGGTCAGCCTGCCTTACAGGGATACTGGAACGTCCAATGAGATGATTCAGAAACAAAATAAGCTTTCTACATCGTGAAGTCCTAAATACATATAAGGGATTCTCAGCCAGTAAATGCTAAAAATGAAACCCAAAACCCAAACAAACAAAACAAACAAAAAACCCAACTACAGTCCTTTTCTCAGACTGCTTTTCAGTGGGCCTCAGAGCCCGGGGCAGCTGCTGCGGCTGGCGAGGCCAATCTGCCATCACTCAGAAATTTCACAGTTAGACAGAAATCAGGACAGGCAGCCCAGCTCTGTCAAGGTGATCCTCTGCAGATTAAGTAGACCATCAATAATCTTTGGTTAATATCTGACTCAAGTGAGCACCAGCTCTTCCCACCCTCCTTGCCCTCCAGCTGAGGCTCTGTTGGCTATTGTGTGCTGTTCTGAAGTTTTAGCAACCTCCTTTTATGTTAAAAACAAACAAACAAACAACAACAACAAAACAAATAAACATCGACCTGGCTGGCTTTGGAGTTTCTTACATGATGGAGCTTGAGAGTAAATGAAAGTGATTCCTGAATGTTGATAAGTAAATATCATTGACCAGGCCAGGTGCTGTTCAAAAGGAAGATATTCTAAGTCTTCCAACCTCTAATCAAAGTGGAGAGAGAGACAGAGAGAGAAAGAGAGAATACAAATATGGGACAAAGCGAGAAGATAAAGGAGCAAGCAAAGCGAGAATACCTATTAGAACATTCTTCCTGGAGCCATGAACAGATGTCTCCATAAGCTCTGGAACTTTCTAGCCTCCACACTTACGCTTTCCCTTCCTGATAGAGTGCCTGACATTGTCAGCATTAACTGAAAAGGTGGAGGCTGCCAGACTGAGCTGGTGAAATCATTCTACCGGAACAAAGACTCACACTTCTCTGTGCATTCTCACCTATAAGGGCTAAAACGATTTCAAATTAAATACCTCGAAGAAATCCTTTTTTCCTCAGCCGCTTTCCCACTAGATCACCTTGTCCTGGGCTACAATAATAATGATCATATCTGCTGGATACCTTTTATACAATACTAGCTCAGCCAGGCATTGTATAAACACTGCCAATCACAAGAAGCGTATCTTTCAGGGTCCAGGACCTTCCATCAGTTATGTGCTGATGGAAGCTCATCCCTATTAACATGTCTCTCTCTTGTATTATGATGATTTTTTTTTAACATGGTAAGGCACACTTAATTCAAGAGGGCTCTGGCGATAGGTATAGAGACCTTTGCAATGAGATCTTGTAGTTGGCGAGAGAGACTGGATCCAACATTCTCCCTTGTACGCTTTGATTTTATGGAAAAGTTTCAAACATACACAAAAAGAGAAAAGTGCAACAAACACCACATATGTCTACTACCCAGTTTCAACAATTAATATCTTGTTAATCCTGTTTAATCTATTCCCACCCCCTAAACTGTTCTTTTTAGGGAATATTATAAAGCAAACACCAGACATTAGACCATTTCAGCACCACCCCTTGGCATTATTTGTCTTTTCTTTTCACTTTGTTGAATGATGCAGTGACTCTGAGGACCCAGTGAGATTTCCTGCTATGGATGGGAGGTGGTGTGGGGTACACAGGAATAGAATTAATTAATCATATATTAATTAATCAAATCTATATTAATCAAACCTAAGCCACCAATCCACTCACTTATTAATTTTTGATATTGTTTTATGGTAACAATTGTTCAAGGTGCCTATACTTATTATTTAATAAAACAAGGGATTGAAACTAGATTTACCTTTAAAAACCGGGGCTGAAGACAGACAGTAAAGCTAATCATTTTCTTGGGTTCTGAAGATTGGTGATCCAAAGGGATGCTAGAATTCCTTGTCAGGGAACACCAACCATGGGAGAAATAGGATCCAGTCCCTCCCTCTTCTGTGGGCTTCCCAGGACTGAGTGATGAGGCTTCAGTCACCGAGTGGCAACAGTGCTATCCATATTGGGACTAAATATAGGAAATGCAGAATGCATGAAGAACAGGGAAGCCGAAAACATGGATTGTCTGTGTGCACGCATTGCTATTTAATTATTTATGTGAACTGCTTGCCATGTGTGCTTAATTACCTTGCAGCACGATAATGAACAGGTCTGTCATTAAAATCCCATTGGATTCCAGTGATGAAAACTCTCTCTGGGTTTTCCTGGCCTTCTTTTGCAGCAGACAAGGTTGCTGGCTCAGAACTTAAAAATATGAGTGGTTTGTTCCTGGCTAGATCTCTGATCTCTGAAGATATGGCACTTGCAGTTTTGTGGAACTCTTTAAGGCTCTGATGGGAGACTTAGCACACCTATGGCCAAAGAATGGCTCTCTTAGCTCTGATCATGCCAAAGTTTGGGCAAAAAGTCTCTTCTTGAACTGCTGTTGAGATGGGATGGATTAGAGCTATAAACCAGGCCTGTGGGCTTATATAATTTCCAGTTCCCCTAAAGCAATTGTTCCAGGGAGCTGGAAAACATATTTATGGACCAGCTCTTCCCAGACTAATTAAATCAGGATCTCTGGGAGTGGGGGCTGGTGCTGCCCAGGTGGAGACCCACTGCTTTAAAGCAAGTACATGTTGTGCACACAGAGTCTTACTTTCTTCTCCATCTTTCTCTGTTAGGGTAATCTTTTTTTCTCAAAGCTTTTGAGATAGAAGAGATGTGTTCTTTTTAGGTTTGGGTATTCAGGTCATGCTGGCTTCATAAAACGAATTGGAGGAAATTTTCATCTTATGCTATGGTCTGAAATAGTTTGAATAACAAAGGATCTACCTGGTTTTTGAAGACTAGCTAGTACCCAGTTATAAGACCATGAGGACTTTTAAAAAAGGGAATCTCTTTAATAAAATTTCTAATGCATTTTATGATTATTGGTCTATTCAGGTGTTCTACCTCTTTGGGGACAATTTTGAGACTTTGTATTTTGCCAAGAAATTCTCCATTTCCTCTAGATTTTCAAATGTATTGCCACAGATTTTCACATACAATGCTTTGATAAATTCTTTTGCTCCTTTCCCAAACGGTGATTAAATCTTCTTTCTCACTCTAATAAACTTTTCAAACTTCCTCCACTGTAACAATACTAGTTAACGCTTTTTGATCACTGATCATGTGCAGGTCCTAACTGCTTTACTTGTACTAAACTCAGTCCATCCTCATGACAATTCCACGAAGTAGATACTCTTATAATCGTCATGCTACAGTTGGGTATGTAGAGAAGTCAAACAATTTGCCATTAGGTCACATAGTAGCATGCAGCTCTAGCATGCTGCCTACTAACGCGCTCGTGTGTGTGTGTGTGTGTGTGTATGTTTCTGTGTGTGTTAAGAATTAGCCTATCATTTGACTGTACAGGGTTAAGACTTAGAGGGGAGGGGGACTCTTCACCCACCCTCTCCCCCTTGTGTCTTAAGATGTGCTGCCTTTGGGTATAAAATTAATTGGAGGTGGGGGTGATGTCACAGCTAACCCCAAATTCTCATTAAACAAAACAAAACATAAAAATAATGAAGGGGCAGAAGGAATAACAACAGTGTGGGAGCTGCAGGTTCCTGCTCAAAGCTCGTAATGGGGGAGTATGATCTTTTAAGAATTTTGTCGCTGGAAGGTGACAAGATTCCAATGGCAAAGAGTGGCCCAGAGACTCGGGGTCATGAGTTCCAATGTCTAGATGGAGGATTCTGTGCTACGCAATCCTTTTGGTGACCTGGCCCAAGGTTACTTACTTCCTTTGAATGTTCACTTAGACAATGAGAAGCCCACACCAGCAACATGAAGTAGACACAAATAGGGATGAAGAAAATAACCACAACCACCTAAAAGGGGTGAGTGGTTATTATGCTCTACTCACAGCCACATCACACTGGGCAACCTTTGTATGAAAAGATAGATTTAAAAGATCTTCTAGGACAGCTCTCTGTCGCTTCCAGAACAAAAGCTGAACTCTTTTGTGTGGTCTTGAAGGATTTCCACCAACTGACATCAAGTGGCTTTCTATGCCCATTAGCTACTGCTCCCCTCAGCACTACTGCTGTGTCAGTCAAACTAAACTCCTAGCTCTATATGTCATTGTATGTCTGCCTTTCTGCCTTTGCCCATGTTGCTCCCACCACCAGGAGTGCCCTTTCTCCACTTCTGGATATCTAAATGTGATGAATACTTCAAGGTCTAGCACAAATGTCATAATACTGCTTTCAATATAACTAAATCAGACTAGCACTCACATATACTTACCAGCAATATAACTGAATCATACTATCACTCACATATACTTACCAGCACTTGATATTCGTTAACTGATTTAACTTGCAAAAGAATCCTGTGAATTATGTACTATCCTATCCCTATTTTATAATTGGGGAAATTAAGGATCAATGATTTTTCCAAGACTACGCAACTGTCTGGTAGTTGAGCTGGGATTTGAACCCATGTAATCTGGCTCCCTGCTCTCAACTCCTTTGCACAGTATCTGTGCCTCTCAGCAGGCATGAGCTATAACGACTTTTGCACTTTTCTTGCTACACCTACCAGACAATAAGCTCCTCCAAGAAAGGCTGTGGGTCTGGTGTACCTTTGCATCCCATCCAGTTGGATGTGCCGTAACTATTTGCCGGATGCAGAGTGCTAAGCCAGAGTTGATCATGGATACAGAGCGCTAAACCAGAGTTTGCCAGTTGGATGTGCCGTAACCATTTGCTGGATGCAGAGCGCTAAGCCAGAGTTAGTCATGGAGCTTGTTACAAAGCTTAGTAAACGTTGTAGAGAAGAATACAGTACCAGGTAGATGAGGTGGGGAGGGCAAGGGGGAAAAATTTGCAACCAAAGTCCATCCCTTCTGACAAGATACTTAAAATGTGTGTAGGGGCCGGGCGCGGTGGCTCAAGCCTGTAATCCCAGCACTTTGGGAGGCCGAGACGGGCGGATCACAAGGTCAGGAGATCGAGACCATCCTGGCTAACATGGTGAAACCCCGTCTCTACTAAAAAATACAAAAAACTAGCCGGGCGAGGTGGCAGGTGCCTGTAGTCCCAGCTACTCGGGAGGCTGAGGCAGGAGAATGGCGTAAACCCGGGGGGCGGAGCTTGCAGTGAGCTGAGATCTGGCCACTGCACTCCAGCCTGGGCGACAGAACGAGACTCCGTCTCAAAAAAAAAAAAAAAGAAAAAAATGTGTGTAGGGAGGCTGACTTTTAATAAATGATACAGTGGAAAATCACTGCTGAAGGGTGATCAAATGCAAATTCAGAAGGTACAAATTGAGCTAGGCAAGAGAGATGCTGGCAGAGGTGTGGAAATCTTTAGGCTTTTAGGGACCTGGGACCATGCCTTAAGGCCTTGCTACACAAAGCATGGTCCCTGGACAGGCAGCAGCATCAATGGGAGCCCATTAATTGCTGTTTTTGCCATTTAAAAAAATGGGTTCAAATCCCATTTTTAATGGCAAAACTGCAATTGCTTTTGCACCAACCTAATAGAAATGCCCCATCCCAGACCCATGGAAGCAGAACCTATATTTTAACAAGATCCTCAGATGAGTTGCATGCTCCCTAAAGTTTGAGAAGCACTCCCAGAAGACATTCAGGCCTACCTCCATAGACTGTGGCTTAACTGGTTTGGGATGGGGCTAGCCAGGGCATCCACATTTTCAAAATTTTTCACAGTTAATTTTACCTTGCAGTCTGGGCCAGAACCACTGCCTTGCTCTTCTCTAGACTCTGGTGGAGTGAAGAGATGGAAGAGGGCAAGGGATGGAGAATCCCAGTTCTGTCACTAATGAGCTATGTGGTCTTGGGCATGTCACTCAATATCAAATGAAGAAAGTAGATTAGATCAGAGGTTCATGAAACTCAGAATCAGAAAATACACATTCCTGGATCAAGTGAATTATAATTCCCAGCACTGGGCCTGAGGAATCAGCATTTTTAATAAGTTTCCTAGGGATCCTTGTGCAAGTTCCCTAGGGATCCTGCCAGGCCCTGGTATTGGGGATCAGTCAGCAACATGACCTCTAGGTCTTTTCCTCTACTATTCCATGATCTTAAAGGGGGAGAATTTTGTCCCAGGTTCTGCAAGCAATGATAAAGATGTGTTGGTATAGGTTCAAACATTTAATTCAAACATTCAACAGTTCAAACATTTTTGACTGCACTGGAACCTGCTGTAAGAAATATAAGTACTTTTCATGAAGACTATATATACTGTATATATAGCTCCAAATCTTTCCCTTACTGTGATCTAGTCTGTTTTCTTCTTTTATTTTCAAATGTACCACTCTGCTGATTTCATGATACACTAGTGGGTTGAGATAATTTGTAAAACCTGGTATAGACAATCTCTGAATCAAGAACGATGTCAGGGCCAGAAAGCCAGAATCTGTGTCACCTGGCAGAGGCCAGACAGCGCCATGCTGACCCGTCCAACCCATAAGGAACCCAAGGGGCAGCTGATCACAACATGTGAAACTACAACAAAGGGACACTGGTTGGGAAAGCTGGAAAGGAGAAAAGAGGTTAGTGGGAGGCTCAAGACTCCAGGCTGAGGAGTTTAGCAATTACCACAGAGGCAATGTGCACTCACTGTGGCTTCCAGAACAGGCAAGATCCACAAAGCATTTACAGCAGTGGTTCTCAACACTAGAAATACATCAAAATCGCTTGGAAAGCACTCACAAAATACCAGTATCCACTCCCAGAGATGCTAAACCTCTAACCCAAAGTTCTCCCAAGTGAATGGACTATGTAGCTGGGATGGAAAAACCACTGATCCAAGAGTTAGTTAAAGAGGCAGGGTCACGTAACACAAGAAATGTGAGCTTTGGGGTCTCTTAATTTCTCTGAAGTTTCCTGTGGATGAAATGGGCATAACAACATCCACCTTAGTGGCTTGTTGTGAGGATTAAAGAGGAAGTTACATATACACACAGCTGCTCAGTCAAAGGTCGCTCCATTCTTAATCCTTCTTCAGGACCAATGAGAGCCCTAAGCCCCAGAAAGGCAGGTCCAAGTTCACGCAGCTGGGCAGCAGCAGAGTGCGGATGTGCGGAGCCTCAGCTCTAGATGTGAATTCTTTGGCACTGTGGGCCTCCTCTCAGGACAGAACAGAGCTCAGGGAGGGTCTTGTGTATCAGGCTCATCTAAATCCAACTCAAATGACCTCAAATGGCCATTTCTCTCCTTCCCCCCCTGAACTTCTGCCAGAGCACTGGGCCAACAGAGAGCCCCTCACACAAAATAAAGCCTTAGTTTTCTTTACCCAATAACCAGGTCATATCCTCTCCCTACAACATTATACAAGCTTGCCTTTCAACAGGATAGTGTTTGATTTTGACACATTTGAGCTTGACATTCTTTTCTGATAGAAGTATCAGTACGATGCCTCCATGGTGAAAATGCAGTCAAAGAATGATTTTTCAGCCCGTGTGGAAGGTGAGTGGGATGGGAAGAGAGGGGTGATGGACCGGCCAGCTGGAAGGCAATGTCAGCAACTCAGACATGGGTGGAGGAATTGTGAGTTTTATGGGTTAAGTCTTTCCCTAAAAGATGTTGAAGTCCTAAACACTAGCACCTGTGAATATGACCTTATTCGGAAATAGAGTCTTTGCAAATGACCAAATTAAGACAAGGTCATGAGGGTGGGCCCTAATGTAATCTGACTGTGTCATTACAGAGGGAACTCTGGACATAGAGAGTGACATGCACAGCGAGAGCACCTGGTGAAGACGAACGCTGAGATGGGGGTGAGGCATCTACCAGCCAACAAATGCCCAAGGCTTCCAGCAAACCACCAGAAGCCAGGAGAGAGGCAGGGAGCAGATTCTCTCTCACAGCTCTCAGAAGGGACCGATTCTGCTGACATACTGATCTTGGACTTCCAGCCTCCAGAACTGTGAGATACATTTCTGTCACTTCAGATATCCAGATTGTGGCACTTTGTTATGGTAGCCCTCACAAACTAATGCAGTCGTGTCAGATCCTTGTTCAAAGGACACATTGTCATGAACAGAGATAAAGAGCTCCAACTGTCTCCTTTCAAGAGCTAGAACTTCAGAAGAGTAAGCACGCTCGGTCCCATGGTGACTCTTAACCCATACTTGAGATGCCTGGCTTTATCTTCTGTAGGGATCTAGCCTTGAAATAAAGCTTGTGATCTAATTTCAAGATTACAGCCTTTTTTGTTGGTGTCCTCAAATATGCCTGCATCTGAGCAATAACTAGTGGTAATTTTCATATGGACTCTCTCATCAGTATAGTAGGTAATAACCCTTACCTCAAGCTTAAGATATGTGAGGCATTTTTCTAAGTGCCTTATGTGCATGAATCCACCCAATTTTCACAACAACCCTATTATGTGTGTACTATGCTTACGCTCATTTTGCAGAAGAGAAAACTGAGTGAGACACATAGAGGTAGAGCAACTTTCCCAAGGCTGCACAACTAGAAATGTTCGAGCTGGGATGGGGATGCAGGCAATTTGGTTCCAGAGTCTGTGTCCTTCTACACTACAAAAATGGCTACCACATGCCGAGGGCTTACTCTGGGCAGGCACTTTCCAAACACTGACATTATTAATCCATTTTACATGCACAACCATTTATCTAAGCTCGCAGACTGTTTATTTTCCATATTCATACTTCCAGGGAAGTTATTTTAATTTTAAATATAAGATGGCCAGCCACTTACCCCCATTTCCCAAACACATATGCACAGCCTGGTCCCTCCTCTGAAACGGGTCACTGGCTAGGGATCCTATAGCTTCCTTTGGTGAGTATCTTCCAGCATCCCACAACTCACTTCTCCCCCTCTCATACGCTTATGCCCTCCCAAACTTCCAGTCCTTATCTCCTCAGCCAAAATTAGGAAGTGTTGCTTTGTAGGCAGCCCAACCTTCTAAGGTCAAGCTCATTGCTTTTCAAACTAGAATTTGAAGGGTCTTTTCCTCTCCTGGTCAGAGATGAGTGGGAGCTGTCAGATCTGGCCTCCCAGCTTCTGTAATTGATTTATATTTTGGTATAAAATAACTCTTGATTTTACTGAGGGAATCAGAGAAGGGGAAGAGGTACAGGGGAGGCACACGGAGGCAGAGAACGAACAGAAAATAAAGAAGAAGAAAAACCAAGAATGATTACATATCTGTGCCAGGAACTGGGGCCAGGTACTCAGCACATTGCTCCTACTGCCAACAGCTGAGAGAGGTTAGGCCGTGTGTGGTAGGAAGCTGGATTGGAATCCAGTACTCCTTCGGATGCACCTGAATAAGAGTCCCAGGGAGGCTGCCAGCAGGCTGTTTCTGACAAGCAGCAAGTCTTCTTCAGGAGAATTATCGGTAGGGTAAGGAGGCGGGTTATAGGACTCTAACAATCACTGTCACCTCTGGAAAGTCAAGGAAGGGAGCTCTCCAAGGTTCCCCTGTGCCACTCAGGACGACACTGAGAAAGCAGATATGATCGCTTCAGAAGTCCGTGGCTATGCTGAATGTTACATAGCTGCATTGCAGCAGCCTAGGAGGTGGTCACACTCATGTACTTGGACCTTCTGACCCACCAGCCACAAATGCTAACAATGCCAAATGTGGCACAGCTTCCTTTCAGAATCAGTCAGCAAGACACCCTGTGGTTCCTGCTTCCCTCCAAATCTGCTTGCTAACTTATGAGGAAATAGATCTTTCCGCCTCAGTAACAACAAAATTGGTCTTTGCATCTGCGAAAATTATGCTCTAGATGACAGCAATCCTGAACATTAATCAAGTATCAATCACTGACATGAGTGGAAAATGGAGCTGGTGTCTTTATTTAAGTCTTGTTTTGAGCAAAGCAAAGCAAGGACTGATTGCGGAGAAAACCCTTTAATGGATTTGAAACAGCACGGTGCAGCGTGAGCTTGGAGGCTGAGGTCTGGTTCAATGCCCAGTTCTGTCTCTAAATGGTTGTGCTCCTTGTGCCTCAGTTTTCCTATTTGTAAAACAACAGAAATGTCATCACCTCTCAAGTCACCAAAGGATTAAATGAGACAACACATCCATACACAGAAGCAATGATCTATTAGATATATTCAGAATAACCCGGGAGGCTAAATCCACCAGGGACAGAGTCCCTTATCTTGCCCAAGAGCTTAGAGAATATTTAACAGTCTCCGTGCACACACCAGGAGAATATTCTCTTTTTAGGGGAATATTCAGGTTTCTGAGCTGCCCGGTCCCCACCCAAAGGGCTTGTTCTCCATGTGTCAGCAGCACTGCCCCGATCTCCCTTTGGGCTCATCCCAACTTGCCAGACTTAGATCTTACACCCTTAAAAAAGCCTTCCACCCCCAAATGCAAAACCTGAATCCAATCACAAGGAATCACCAGGTAAACCAAATCCAAGACTTGTAATCTTTAAAAACATGAAGGCCACGAGTGACAGGCTGAAGAGACACAACTACTAAATGCAATATGTACTCCAGGATTAAAACTTTTTTTTTTTTTTGAACGGAGTCTCGCTGTGTCACCCAGGCTGGAGTACAGTGGCACAATCTCGGCTCACTGCAACCTCCACCTCCTGGGTTCAAGCGATTCTTCTGCCTCAGCCTCCCAAGTAGCTGGGATTACAGGTGCCTGCCACCACGCCCAGCTAATTCTTGTATTTTTAGTAGAGATGGGGTTTCACCATGTTGGCCAGGCTGGTCTCGAACTCCCTGACTTCAGGTGATCCGTCTGCCTTAGCTTCCCAAAGTGCTGGGATTACAGGCATGAGCCACTGTGCCCGGCCAACAACAATTTTTTGCTCTAAGGGATAACTGGCAAAATTTGAATAAGCTTTTATCAGTGATGTTAGTTTCCTAATAATTGTACTCTGGTTATGTAAGAGAATATCTTTGTTTTTAGAAAATACACGTTGAAATATTAAGGGGTGAAGGGATACAGTTTTGCAACTTACCCTCAAATGGGTCAGGAAAAAAAATATAAATGTATATTAAAAAACCAATCTGTATAGATACACACACTCACACACACACACACACACACACACATATATATATAGGGGAGGGGCGGACAGTTTTGCAACTTTTCGGTAAGTTTGAAATTACCTTCCTCTCCCCAGAAAAGCCTCCACAATTGATTGCACTCTTTCCTCTTTCTCTTTTAACATCCTTGTAATGTATTTTTTCATGTGGGCCGTGTACGGAAATTCCTTTTGTACGCCTCATACCACTTGACTTACAGGCAAATAACATTACAGCTGGAAGGAAGGGCCCTCAGAGACCACATAATTTGAAACTTCTGGGTGTTGCAACCAGGCTGAGAGGGGTCCATGGCTGTTGTCACCCAGCTGTCCTGTGTTCTAGGGGCTCTTTCCTCTACTTCACACTGCATGGCCACGCAATGCAAGAGGTTGCAAAGGAGTGGCAGGTGCAACTGATCTCCTTGGCCTTTGGGAGGGGCAGGAGGCCCTGGAGTCCCAGTCTTTCTCTCGGTTTACCCAGAGTGGAGCCATGATGTGAAAAATGTAGGAAGTTGCTCTAATCCCATCTGTTCCCAGGGCTCTAGGTAACACCTGTGTGCGAATGGGCCTCAAATTTGTCTCTCCAACCCTGACCTCCGCCTGAGCTCTACACTGCTATATCCAACTGCCAGTTCTTGAACATTGACTCAGCACCTCTAATGTAACATGTCCCAAACCAAAGGTTGGATTTCTCCCTTCCCCTGCTTTTCCCGTCTCAGGTTCAATGCACCATTCCCCCAGTGGTTCAGGCCAAAACCCCAGGCTCATCTAGCCTCCTGTTCTCTCACACCCCATATCCTAGCAAATCACGTGGGCCCTATTTTCCAAACATATTCAGAATCTGGCTTTTCCTCAGTGCCGCCACCACCAGGCTGATCCAGGCCACCAGGACTGCTCTGGACACAAGCACCTTGTGACAGTGTCCTGTTCCCACCTTTCCCCTGTCTACACTGTATTCCCCACCCAACAACCACAGTCAGCATGTCTCCCTCTGGCTCAGAGCCATCCAAAGGCTTCCACGTCACTTAGAATAAAATCTGCATCCTTAGAAGGATTTACCTGACGGGATCCCTCCCTGAGCAATCAATCTCTTTACTCACCTTCTTCACCCTTGACACTTGAGGCATCTCATCCCTGTGTTGGCCCAGGGGCATGAGAGCCTGGCATGCCCCCAGCTTCAGGGTCTCTCCCCTGGTGCCCTCTCTGCCTAGAGTCCTTTGGCCAAGTACCTACAAGACCTTCTCGCTGACTGCACTCCCTGATTACCTTGTGCAAAAGAGCACTCTGCCTTTCCTGCACTGACTTTTCTTCACCTGACATCATACACTTCTTTGTTTACTATTATATCCCCCAGGAAGTTTCTAGACACAGGGAATCTATGTGGTTCTCTCTGAATCCCAGCCACTGCTTGGCACATAATAGGATCTCCTTAGTACTGTGTTTACTAGATTAATAAATGAATGCATTATTAAGTCAAAAAGCAAGGAGCAGAATGATGTATAAAACGCACACTCATTTATTTTAAAAAAGAAAAATATACATGTGCATACTTGCTTATCTTTGGGAGGATAGAACAGCCTTGCCTTCTGCGATGGTGAATGGGAGACTGCGGGCAGGAGTAGGAGGGAAACTTTTTACTGTATACCCTTTTGTGATTTTTTTGAATTTTGTAGTAGATACATGCACTATCTGTCCAATGAATTAAAAACAGAAAAACATATTTGCCCCCGTGATATTGTGAACTATATATTTGGTCTTCAACCCATTTTTTGGCATTCAATTCTCAAAATCCTTAGAAGCACCAAAATGATGCCTTTTGCATGCTAATGAGTTGATTGATATCCGGCAGTGGGTAGGGAGCTTCAGGATGGGGGCTGTTCACCAGAAAGACCAAGGCAGGATTAGGGGGCTGGGACTTTCAGCTCCACTCCCCAACCTCCAGGAGGGTAGAGAGGCTGAAGGTTGAGTTTATCACCAATGGCCAGTGGTTTAATCAATCATGCCTATGTAATGAAGCCTCCATAAAAACCCAAAAGGGTTCGGAGAACTTCTGGATAGCTGAAGACGTGGATGCTTACAGAAAGGTTAAGAGGAACTCACTTCCAGGGCAGGGTGGCACACTCTAGCTCCATAGGGACAGAAATTCTTGTGCTCAGGACCCTCCCAGACCTCGCCTTACGTATCTCTTCATCTGGCGGTTTATTTGTATCTTTTAAGATATCCTTTATAATAAACCAGTAAATGTGTTTCCCTGAGTTCTGTGAGCCACTCTGGCAAATTAATTGAACATAAAGACGGCGTTGTAAGAGTCCCAACTTGAAGCCAGTAGGCTAGAAATTCTGGAGGCCCAGACTTGCAACTGGTAGGACAGAGGAAGGACTGAGTCTTGGGGACTGAGCCCTTACCCTGTGGGATCTGATGCGATGTGTGGTAGAAAGCACCAGAATTGAATTAAAGGACATCCAGCTGGTGTCCACTGTGGAACAGATTGCTTGCTTGGTGGTGGGAAAAACTCCCAACATGTTTGGTCTCAGAAGTCTTCTGTTGGCCGGGTATGGTGGCTCACGCCTGTAATCCCAGCATTTTGGGAGGCCAAGGCAGGTGGATCACCTGAGGTCGGGAGTTCAAGACCAACCTGACCAACATGGAGAAACCCCGTTTCTACTAAAAATACAAAATTAGCCAGGTGTGGTGGCACATGCCTGTAATCCCATCTACTCGGGAGGCTGAGGCAGGAGAATTGCTTGAACCTGGGAGATGGAGGTTGCAGTGAGCCGAGATTGTGTGACTGCACTCCAGCGTGGGTAACAAGCAAAACTCTGTCTCAAATAAATAAATAAATAAATAAATAAATAAATAAAATAAAAAAAGAGGAAAAACACATTGAGCATGATTTTTGCACACACAACACCCAACTCTAATAAAATGATTATGGGAAGACGTATTCAGAGCAGACTTAGTCTGCATTTGTGACAAGGGACAAAGGGCATCAGTGGGATGCTAGACCTGCAATGCCTAGGAGAGTGGTCCAGCTCTTCTCTACCTGTGAGACTCTGGCTGGGTTGCCCATCTGGCCTCAGTAGGTTTCGAGTTCCTCTACTGCAATAAAGGGTTGGGGAGGTTGGATCCGACCATCTTAGAGGTCTCTCTCCAGCTGTATGGCTCTATAGTTCCATTTGATTGGATGTTACCTGTTGGACCACACAAATGGACAGGTCCTACGCTATGCCCTCATGAGATCTGTGCAGACCCAGCACCAATGTTGCAGGAATCCTCCTGCCAGTGACACAGCTAGGTGTACCCCTGGTTACCTGGGCCTGGGTATGACTGAGCTAGAAAGCTGAGGCTCACCCTCCTGCTTCCAGACTCTTCCCCCTCAGGCCTGAGGCTTGGGGCTTTTGCACTCTGTGCCTCTGCCACTTGAAACTCTCTGGGGAGCTAAGCAAAACAACACTCAGAGCCAGGCATGGACAGGGCTGCCTGTGTCTCTAGAGCCGGGCCCACCCCGGAGATTAGGAGATCATCAGGTGGTCTCATGAGGCAGCAGGGCACACTAAAGTGAACTTTCCTTTCCTGAAAAATGTTAGTAAGAAAAAACTGCAAACGAAAAGAGCTTTCAGAATGTTTGGGGAAAGGCCCTCTGCTGGGGAGGAATGTAAGGAGTGGAAGAGACGATGCTCGGGCACCATTCTGAATTATCTGCATGAGGAGAAGGAAGGAAACGGCTTGGGTGCACAGGAATTCGCCTGTGACTTTGGAATGCCCCACCTTACTGTTTTCCTTATTAGATTTGTCTTGTTGATGATTTCAGACTGAGGCTAATGTGAATATGAGTTTAGATTCTGTCTGCACAGGCCAAGGGGTCGGTGGAGAAATGTTTGGAAGTGTTTTGGATTTCAGAGGAAATTCCTTGCAGGATTAAAGAATTTTCTCTGGATAGTCCTCAAAATAGAGGTTAGGGTACAGTTACAGTACAGGAGAGTAAGGAAGGGTGAAATCACCATACTGCAAGTCAAACAAGAATGAGAAAGAAAGTGGGCTTTTCAAAAGAAGTTTGACAATACCTTTGGTCCTTAACCAATGATTTTAAGTCTCATTCTACCTTTATTTTGAAAGCTCAAGAGTTCCAGTCTGCGGAGTTGTCATTTGGGGGTGGAGGGAGGGGCAGGAGGTACACACAGTTGTCACCCTGAGAAAAGGGGCCACCAAGAGAGGTTGTATGGGACACACAAGAATCACTTGAACCCAGGAGGCGGAGGTTGTAGTAAGGTGAGATTGCGTCACTGCACTCCAGCTTGGGTGAGAGAGTGAGACTGTCTCACAAAAAAAAAAAAAAAAAAAAAAGAAGAGTGAGAGGTTGTAAGAGCTCTATCCCTGGATATTAAAGAAAGTAGTAGACAGCATTAGGCTGGTGGATTTCATCTGGGCAGCACCAGATCACTTGTAGGGCTTCTGACATGGCAGGTCTCAGGTAGGGTCTCCACTTCTTTATTTCAAAAAGCTTCAGAGATGACTGTAAATCAACACAATTGTCTGTTGTCACCCCTGCTTCCTTCTCCCCCAGGTCCAAACCCACTGTTGAGGATCACTGTTGGCTGTATTCTGGACACTTACTGCCTAAAAATGGACTAGTCTGTGAAGGTTCTTCCTGTACTATACACCTGCACCATACACCGAAAATCTTAATTCACCTTTAACAGCTGTGCCCCACAAGAACCTATCCGGTCTTCAAAATGGGAGAATTGGGGATTGACTTTTTTCTTTCCACTCATTTAAATGCACTTTGAACCATGTGTAGACTGCAGGCTCTTCAGAAAGACACTGAGGTTGAAAAGTCTGTCTTGACTTCCAAGGAAGGGTAAGTCCCTGATTGCAGCCCCAGGGCCCACTCATTGTTAACAGTTTGCGTTTCAAACAATATACTTTGTGAGCAGTTAAATATGATGGATAATATAATTTTAGATTTATAATTGCTCTTTTTTTTTATTTTTTTTGAGACAGGATCTCACTCTATTGCCTGGGCTGAGTGCAGTGATAAGATCTCAGCTCACTGCAGCCTTGACCTCCTGGCTGAAGTGACCCTCCCACCTCAGTTTCTTCAGTAGCTAGGACTACAGTCACGTGTCACCATACCCGGCTAATTTTTGATTGTTTTGTAGAGACAAGGTCTTGCTATGTTGCCTAGGCTGGTCTTGAACTCCCTCCTTGGCCTCTCAAAGTGTTGGGATTACAGGTGTGAGCCACCAATCCCAGCATTTTGGGAGGCAGAGGCGGGTGTATCACCTGAGGTCAGGCGTTCGAGACCAGCCTGACCTACATGGTGAAACCCTGTCTCTAGTAAAAAATACAAAAATTAGCTGGGCATGGTGGTGGGTGCCTGTAATCCCAGCTACTTGGGAGGCTGAGGCAGGAGAATCACTTGAACCCAGGAGGCGGAGGTTGCAGTGAACCGAGATTGCACCATTGCATTCCAGCCTGGGTGACAGAGCAAGACTCTGTCTCAGAAAAAAAAAAAAAAAAAAAAAGCTACTTTTATCAATCACTTCTTTGGCAAATGGCTTTTCCTGTTCCTCAGTTTGCATTCGAAGCCTTCCATGATCTGGCTCCAATGTGATTTTCCAAACTGGCTCCTCTCATACCTCCTGCAACCCACTCTCGTTGCTTCAAGTTGACTGGCTGCCTCACTGTTGTTTTTTCCTTCAATGCTGTAATAACAGCATAGGATTATATCATTAGAATGATGAATGTATCTTGACTTAACTAATCCCTAATTGCTTAACATTTTTCTATTTCCCTTCTCTGTGTTTTACTTTGCCAGGAAGGGTGTCTAAGGAATCATGCAGTCCAGTGGCTTTCAGTTTTGGCCAGTCACTGGAGTATGGGATTACTCCACACTCCATGGGAAGGGTTGGGATGGGAAGGTGGGAGGGAGGTGGGGTGTTATAAAACTCTCAATGGAGTTATAACATGCATATAGGAAAAGGCACAAATCACACATGTGCTGCTGGATGCCTATTCACAAACAAAAGCCCCATGTAACCAGCATCTGGATCAGAAATGACATTCCCAGCACCCCAGAAAGGCTGGGGCAAAGGACTTTTAAAAAATTCTCACTTTCAGGCCAGGTGTAGTGGCTCATGCCTGACAGGTGAGTCATTTGTGTTCTGGAGTTTGAGGCCAGCCTGGGCAACATGGGGAAAACCCCGTCTCTACTAAAAATACAAAAAAATTAGCTGGGCATGGTGGTGCATGCCTGTAGTTCCAGCTACTTGGGAGGCTGAGGTGGGAGGATTGATTAAGCCCGGGAGGTCTAAGCTGCAGTGAGCTGTGATCTTGCCACTGCACACCAGCCTGGGCAACAGAGTAAGATCCTGTCTCAAAAAAAAAAAAAAGTTTCACTTTCGGATTGGTCATTTGATATCTGGATTTCTGGATCTGAGGTAAATTTAGGAATTTGCATTTTTAAGATTCTCCCCGGGGGCCTCCCATTTACCACTAGACTTGAAGACTACTCATCTACCAAGGATTTTCAAAGGGTGCCCCTCAGGTGTTCCCCTGGGGATGTGGGGGTAGAGACAGGGAGGCGTCAGCTCTGCCTTTCCGTGGATCAGAATCACCTGAATGTCTTTCTTTTTTTTTTTTGAGACGGAGTCTTGCTCTGCCGCCCAGGCTGGAGTGCAGTGGCCGGCTCTCAGCTCACTGCAAGCTCCGCCTCCCGGGTTCACGCCATTCTCCTGTCTCAGCCTCCCGAGTAGCTGGGACTACAGGCGCCCGCCTCGTCGCCCGGCTAGTTTTTTGTATTTTTTAGTAGAGACGGGGTTTCACCATATTAGCCAGGGTGGTCTTGATCTCCTGACCTCGTGATCCGCTGAATGTCTTTCTTATACTGGGCCTCCTTCGGTGGATACCAATCCTTCAAACAACCATAATCTTGAAAACCACCTGTATCAGGGCTCAAGGGAAGAAGCAGAACACAAGGATGAATACAGTACAGACATATCTATCAGCATTTACATGAATTTATTTTAGGTATTGACCTTTTGCAATAGTAAGAGCTGGTTAAGCAGCCTCTATAAGGTGGTTGTTTTTGCATCTGACGTGAGTGTGTGAGGTTCACAGGACAGGCAGTTGAGGAGAACAATCAGGAACTCACAGGCCTTAACTGGAACCACATAAAGATGGACTGAAACTCATGTCACTTCTTGTTGCCTTTGACCTTGATGGTACAAATGTCCTGCAGAAGCTGCAGCTCTTCAACATGAAGCTAAATGCACACATATGGCCCAGGAGTCCGAGAAGTTGAAGAAGGATCCAGAAGGTGGAGCAGTTGCAGGCCCGGCTGGCAAATGAGTGACAACGTACCTTTTGGAAAGTGCTGCTGCCCTTCCATCCTTGGAATCTCCCAAGAATTTATCTTGGGGTCCATGCCAATTAGAAACCCACAGGACAGGGAATTCTGGGAAATACAGTTCACCCTAGTGTAGAACACGTGACAGCCACCACACCATCATTCCCATGCTTGGCTGCCACTGGAATCGTGCAGAGTGTTAGCTTCCCAGGTGGCTCAAACATGTAGTTGAGGCTGAGAAGCACTGGCGGTCAACTGACACATGGATGTGAACCTTGAGACTGCCCCAACCCAGGTCCCAAGAAGATAAATTCTACACTTTTTTCATTGCAAGAGGAGCATAAAAAGGTCTGGTTATTTTTCCCAAGGTCCTAAAATATGGCTTTTCTCATTATCCTGCCTTCCTCCTGCCCTGTCTCAGCTAACCCAGCCACAACCTTCTTGTAGTCTTCAACACAGTGGCTGCACCCTGAACAAAGCCCTCCTTGTTTATTCTCTTGGTACAAAGTGGATTAGGAGCACAGTTGGAAGACCCCAAGATTATCCAAATGCCACCAAGCTCATAGTGAACTGAAGACTCAGAAGTTTTCACTATTAGGCTTATAAATAAAGCATCTCTTCCTCTGTGACACAGACTAATTAAATGATTGTAACACAGCCAAGTGGTCAGTGAACACTTAACCACTGTGATGAGAGCCAGTGCTGCAGACTCACAGGTGGCTGAGTTGCTGCTGCTGAGTCTTTCTCAAGGACGGCTGAAGGAGAAGCCATTGGAGGAGATAGGGGTGGTTGTAGAAGTGGGAAAAGAAGTGGAAAAGAGTTGGGGGCTGAAAAGAGCTCTGGTGCAAGTTGCAGCTCTGCAACTAAGTAGCCGTGGGTGTTTGCACAAGTCACTTAAATGTTCTAAACCTCAGTATCAGCACTACCTCCTGCACAGGATAATTGAGAACATCAAATGAGAGAATACACATGAAACAGTCTGGGAGGAAGAAAGTCCAAAAGCACGGACATTCAGTGTTAGTAGTTCTGACTCTGTTATAGATGACACTGGTATAAGGTGAAGGTTATCTAGTTTACAGATGGATTTTTATTCAGATATTTTGCTTTCTTTTTCCTATCTATGATGTGGTTATTTCTAATGAGGTCTGCTGAAGTGTGAGATTGACACAGGTGATTAAAGTTGGATCTTTGGGATTAACTTTGGGTTTTTATTATTTACGCTCTCCCTCTCCTCTCCATTACAGCAGACAACTGAAGACAGGCTGAACCACCTATTCTACACTCTGGAAATAAGTTTAAACAGAAAGAACCCTTCTAAGAAAAAGCAACAGTTACCTCATCTTTCAGAACATCCTTGAGGAGTAAAATTGGGGAAGGAACAGGCAGTGCTGCTCTATGTTTATTGGTATGTTCACTATTTATGGGAGTTTTCTCTTTCAGAATTAGATTTTCAGCTTCTTGAGGGCAAGGTCTGAATCCTGATGAGGCTTTTTTTGTCTGCATTAGTGCCTGGGACAGCGCAGTAGAAAGGATGTGGGGTGTAAGGATCCAAAGTTCTGAGATTTAGTTACAGCTCTGCCCCCACGAAGCCATTTTAATCCCTCTTGGTCTCAGTTTCCTCCTGTGTAAGGTGGGAATTACCCACTGCATGAGAGTATTGTGTAGCACAGATTAGACAATCTGTGGGAAAATACTTCTAGGACCCAAAACCTGCTGTGCAAGAGGGACAGACTGTGGTAAGAGCTGTTACGTCTCAAGAACTCTATACTGGTTGATTTTCCTGTTGAGGATAGGCAGGCACAGAGCACAGGTGGTCGACCCTGGACTTCAGATGGGAAAAAACTCAGGAGTGGAGGAGAGGGGAAGGACATCCCTGGCAGCCCCTGGAGTGACCACAGACACTTTCTCACTGCCCATCTTGGAAGATCTCTGCAATATCTCTTTTGCTTCAAGCTGTTTGTCAGTCTGGTCCCTTGTTTGTTTGTTCTTTTCTTTTCTTTCTTTCTTTTGTTTTCTTTTTTAAGAGACAGAGTCTCACTCTGTTGCCCAGGCTGGAGTAAAGTGATGAAATCACAGCTCACTGTGGTCCATGCCATGCAGTGTTAGTAGTATAGTGATAAGCATAGCTGCCTTCCATAGCTCATCACAGCCTCAAACTCCTGGGCTCAAATGACCCTCCCACCTTGGCCTGAGTCGTTGGGACTATAGGCATAAGCAACTGCACCCAGCACATTTTAAAATTTTTTGTAGAGACAGGATCTCACTATGTTGGCCAGGCTGGTCTTGAATTCCTGGCTTCAAGCAATCCTCTCACTGTGGCCTCCCAAAGTTCTGGGATTACTGGCGTGAGCTACCATACTCAGCCTATTGGTTCATTTTTTAAATCAGATGTCCACTAAGCACACACTATGTGCCAAGCACTGTGCTAGGAATTGAGAATTGAATAGTAAGCAAAACCAGGTAAGGTCCCTGCCCTCATGGAGTGGAAACTGGCCTGTTTCTTCCCAAACATCTTTGGATTCAGGCCTATGCACTGAGTCCTGCAAGTACCATCCAGCCCTGGGGACAGACGTAAATGTTATGTTTTAGTGGGATTCCAGATTTAAGCTAAAAAATATCAACAAGTTTAGGCCAGGTCTAACAAGAAAAAAAAGAAAAGGCAAAACTCCCAGCAACCCCTCTTTTGGGTCTTCCTTCCTGTGCCCCCACCTCTGGTTTCCAGTGTCATGCTCTTTATGGTTTTACCCGCTTTTGGAACTCTCACCTAACTCATTCATATTAAGGTGGTTCTTACTCTAGAAGAACTGAATTTAATAGGGAAAAAACCCTTAAAGAAATGATACCCCAGCTGGAAGGATATTAGAGGACATCCTACATCACACCACCAGGGTAGTCACTTCAGACCGGCACTTTCAGGGGCAAGAGGGTTAGAGGACATTGGTGCTGGCAGCAGGGATGAGTTCCCTTAAGCAAACCTCTGTGCTCTTTAAACATTACTCAAGGTAAGGAGGGGAAGGGCAGGGAGCAATATGGCTGCCATCAGGGTCCTTGTTTTTGTTTAGAGGAGGTGAGTCTGCAAAGGCTTATTCTATTACTAAAAGTGGTAACTACATAATTCACTGTGTAAATGAATGTGGAAAAAAATAAAGACCAGGGGAGTCTTCTGTAGCCAGAACCTAGAAAAGCTCCATCCACTGGCCCTCTTTTAAATTTTCTCTCATTTCTGACCAAGCTGTCAGATAATCCTACTGGTGAATTTCCAGCTGGAATTTCAATTTCCCTCTTAGTGAGAAAAGTGAGACACATTTTATTATTGGACCCCAATCCCTAAAGTGAATTTCCCAAAAAAATGTTGGTTATGTGAACCCTGAGGAGACTCATTAAAAGAAAAGCTTTGTGTTGTAAAATAAAGCATGGGCAGTGAAAACCACACAAAAGAGATGCACTGCATTGGGAGGGATGGGAAGGTCAGCATCCGGTAACCACCATGCAGGTGGAGACACAGAACTTAGCCAAGCACCCCACTCCATGTGTCTGGTCCACTTGTAGCCACCCACCTCCCTCAGTAAGCAGACTCCTGGCTCCACAGTCTTTGTGTCCTTGTGTGTGTTTATGATGTCATCGCCCATGTGTGTATCCTCAGAGGCTGCATTTCAGTCCTCCCATGTTTTGCATGCCTTTTAAACTTATTTTAAGCGACCAATTTCCCCCTCATTCTTTTCCTTACAATTTTTCTGTTGAAGACTCTTGCTGTCTAATCTGCAGTTTCTCACTGTCTGGATTTTGCTCTTGATGCATGCCAATATGTCCAAATGCACTCATTTTGATGCAAATAATCACCCATTAAAAAAGACCCTGTTTGCCAGCCATGTTCTTAAGGAGGGCACAACCCACCGTAATCGCTTTCTCATGAGCGTGTGGGCAAAGGGAGCGCTCACAATAGAGGTAATGAGACAGAGAACAATGTGAATGTGATTTATGAAAAAAGAAATATATATATTTCCAATTGGAAGTGACCAGGGAATGCTTCTCTTTAATGCCTTTCAATATAGTTTGCTTTAGTAGGAAACACATTTGGAAAGGGATTTTGCATCATGTTATACTCTAGGGTCCAGTGTTGTATGCATTAGTTTTTATCAAAGATGATTGCATAATAGGAACCTGGATGTAGCAAAAACCTAAGGAGTCTAAACCACTAACCAAGCTCACCAAATGTAATAAATACAAATCACAGATGAAGGGAAGATTAAATGTGGCTATTTACTTATGCAAGAAATGTAAGCTTTAAGATTTTTTCGTTTTCTAATCTCAGCAGGCAGTCCCATGAACATAATTATTAGTATATTCAAGGCTTGATCAAATATTGGCTTAATAAAGAACTCATTCACTTAACGGTGATGACCTCCAGGTACCTGCGGTAAAGTCCAGAACCCTAAATGATATGCTCCAGAGCTATGGCACCTACATGATGGACAAAATAAATGAGTAGCGTCATACTAATATATGGGAGATTTTTAACACTTAAAATTAAATATGTCTGAATTAAATACCTGTTTTGATTTGCAGAGGGGAAAAAAGCTCCCAAAAGATGAATATGATAAAAGGACTCAGAAGTCAAGGCTCCCTTCAAACTCAATAGGCTACTAACACTACCTTCAAAACCATTACAGCATTAGTTGTACAGCCATGAAAGGGGCCAAAAAGACATCAGAGGGGAATAAAAGAAATTAGGCAGAGGGCCTAAATGAGCACATGCTGGTTCTCTATTCTTATTTCTCTCCTCGGTTTTCCTAGGGATTGTATTTTTGAAAAAAAAAAAAATCAGGTTTGTGAGACCTCCTCTCTGCTCACATTCACTAGAGAAAAGGTAAGGACAAAAAGGGATAGGGAGGGAAAAGATAATCACAAGAAGGAAGGAGCCAAATTTCACAGGCAGACTGATATCTTCCTTGGGCTCAGGAGTTTTAAAACTCTGCTTGCAAGATTAGGTTCTTGCTTTTATAGTATAGATGGTAAGAGATTTCCAACTCTGATTTTACAATGCTCTGGGGTTTATGCAATTATTACGATGTGTGCATTTAAAATTCTCAAAGCCAAATTAATTTGAATTCTTTTTCACCAAAAAGGCAGACATTTAAAAGTTTTTTTTTTTTTTTTTTTTTTTTTTTTTTTTTTTTCCGTTTTTTTCCCTTTTCCCCCTTTTTTTTTTTTTTTTTTTTTTTTTTTTGCCTTTTTAAACAATAAATTCATTTTTTTTTTTTTTTTTTTTTTTTTTTTCTTTTTTTTCTTTTTTTTTTTTTTTTTTTTTTTTTTTTTTTTTTTTTTTTTTTTTTTTTTTTTTTTAGACAGGTCTCGCTCTGTCACCCAGACTGGAGTGCAGTGGCGCGATCACAGCTCACTACACCCTCCATCTCCTGGGCTCAAGGAGCGATTCTCCCACCTCAGCCCTCTAAGTAGCTTGGGCTACATGTGTGCATAACCCCGCCTGGCTAATTTTACATATTTTGTAGTGATAGGGTCTCACTATATTGCCCAGGCTGGTCTCAAATTCTTGGGATCAAGCAATCCTCCTGCCTCGGCCTCCAAAAGTACTGGGATTACAGGTGTGAGCCGCCATGCCTGGCCCTTTTTGAAAGATTTGATACGCCTTGGAATTCACCCTGCCTGAGCCCTGGGACACAGTTGCTTTGTTTTGAGGCTAAGTACTTGTGTTCCCAGCTGGCTGGTGCTCTTCCTCTAGGCCCTCTCTGGATCACTAGGAATTCCACAGTTCTTCCCTAAGCCTTTTTTCCATCCCTGTCCCTCTTCCCAGTCCCTGCTCCAAAACCCCTCATGGACTGCTTTCTTCTTGAGGTTTCCCACCTCGACCTCTAAGAGCTATGGTGGAATGAAATTCCTGGCGAGGAAGCTGGGCTGGCTCCCAGCAGTGATATGTGAAGGGAAAGTAGAACTTCGTAAGGGGAATAAACCTATCAGGGCCTTCCATGCTTCCATCAGCTCACTTCTCCTCCTGGGCTGGGCTCAGTCTAAGCATGTTACATGGATAATGATGTTTAATCCTCATACCACCTCTCTGAGTAGCCTGATTATACCCATTTTCCACACATGAGAAGATTTACACTCACTCAGAGCAGGAGCTAGACAAGGCTGGCTGAACAGTGAACCTTGCTCCCAGTCCGGCTCTGCACCTTCACACTCTTCAGTGTGAAGCAGGAGATTTTAGCCTCACGTTTCTGGACACTGGAAGGACTCAAGAGCTTTGGGGTTTGCCCCTTTGGTAGTCCAGTGGAGGACAGATCAGTGGTGACAGGTTCTGGCTCTGTGGCCCCCTGCCATGCCACTCTGAAAGGGGGCCCTTCCCTGCCTATGCCTAGGTCTCCCTGGTGACCACCCAGTTTTTCCACGAGGGTCTACCACAGAACACAGGTGGGTGTGTGAAGTCTTTACTCTGTACCTCCCTACACTGCCCAGGGTAGAATGTGGTGGTTCTTCCCAGGACTGTGCCATCTGTAGATAGACCAGGGCCTTAGCCTTCTTTCTTAGCAAACAATGTGTATCAGTTCATAGGAAACCACTCTGCCGATGACACTCCACATCTGAACACAGGACAGTAAAAAAGGTCCTTGATTTGGGAGGTACAGGGAAGAGAATGGAGACAGGCACAATTCTGTCTTTACATCCTGAGCCATCCAGCTGAAGGGGGTCTGTGGGGCAGCAGGGGGTGATAAGGCTTCAAATCCTTTCTTTGAACCATTTTAAAATTTTCTTGCATGCTGCCTCCTTTCCCCATAAACCCATGTAACACATCACCAACTACTACACAGAAAATGTTAAATATATAACAAATATACTAAATCATATAAAAATATTATTTAGTGGCCTTTTTTTCTAGTTTATTCTTACTTTTCTTACTTCTTTTTTTTTTTTTAATCCAGGTAGCCAATTTTATCAGCCAGGTTTGGAGTACTGGGCTGATGAATGTTGAAATAGTCATGGGGTTTCATTTATTCATTATGTCTTCCTTCTTCTGTGGGAGTCAGCGCCGAGATGATAAATGCTGGGCTCAGGTCCAGCTTGGGCCACTCACTCCCAAGGTTCATACACAAACAGACCAGCTGGATCAGGGCCCAGCAGTGAGGTGAGGCTTAAACCTCTTCGCCGGAGGAGGAGCCAATAAAAAGACTAGCAGCTTGGATAGTGAATAAGCGCGAGTGCGCACGTGTGCGTGTGTGCGTGTGTGTCAGAGTGACCTATCCGAGGTGGATGCTGGGAGTGGTGGCAGGAAGTAGGGTGTGATCAGAGAGACAGGAAAAGGCTCAGAGAGATGTGTGATAGATCAGATGGGTCTCAAACCACAACGCTCTGTCTACACATCCAGCACGATTCCTTCTGGAACACAGGGAGTTAAAGATGAAACAACTCTTGAAACTGAAACCAATTATCCATGGCAATTTATTAAATAACTAAGGTTTCTAGGCCTTATTAAAATAAATGTTTAGTATATTTTCTTATTCTCTGACGTTCAGTTCTTCACTTGTCAGTACCTGCTGGCAGCAGCTGGAGTAATCTTACCAATTTTGCCGTATGTGCAAATCAATTTGATTCCCCCACCTCCCTACCCAAGATAGAAATCAGTAAAGTGATTAAGTTACAATTAAGGCATGTCATTGAAAGCCCAGATAACAAGAAAAGGCTGAGGAGGAATCGGCCAGAGGTCAGCAGTGATTTCCTTCCACCCAGGTTAAATGATTTCCCTCCCTCATTCTCTTGCCTGCTCTACTGCATGTGACACTGTGGATGAATCAACAAGCCTCGTCCTATATCTGGGAAGTCTCTCCTTATTTTGGCTTCCATCATGCTTTCCATATGCCAACTTCTCCTCTTGTCACTCATACGGGCCCTCTAACTGTTAATCTGTCTGTCCATCCATCCATCCATCCAATAGATGTTTAATGACCCAGTGTGCCATGCACTGGGAAAAATGACAAACGATATTTATGTCTGGTTTTACAGTTAAAAATGCTTTTCCATATATTATGTAATTAAATTCCTGCTACAACCATATGAGAGGGCTGTTAGGATCCCCATTATTTTATATATGAGGAAGCAGGCTCTGAGAGGATCTGCAATTGATTTAAAACAGCACAGCCAGCAGGTGGCAGGGTCTAGACATGAATTCAGGTTTTCATCCCATTAAGAATTCATAATGGTACTCTCCTATATACTGGTGAGGTATAATTTCTCAACAAGCCTCACTGTTCCTAATGAAATGTCACGCTCCAGCTATCACATATTTACTGAGACTATGCTAGGCTCCGAGAGATGCAAAGACTGAGTCCCCACCCTCATCGAGCTTGTGGCTGAGTTGGGAAGGCAAACGTTAAACATATATGTTCACACAAGAAATACTTGTTTTCAACATATGAGGGAGAGCTAATCTAGTTGTGAAAATTAGGAGAGTCTTCCAGAAGGAAGTAATCATTAAGATGCAGTCTGAAGGATGAGTCGGAGTTAGCTTTGGAAAGAGAGGATGAAAGAAAATCACATGTACAGAGGGAAAAGCATGTATGTGCAAAGGCCCTGTGGCAGAAAGACTCAATGTGCTGAAATTTTGAAGGCCAGCTTGACTGGAATATAGACAATGAAAGGGAGCCTGGCACAGGATGTGGCCCAGACCACACAAGACTTTGTAGCCAGGATAATGATTTCTACTTTTAGTTTAAGAGCAATGGGAAGCCACAAGTCAAGAGAATGACATGATGAACTTTGATTTTGATTCTGACTTCTGTGTGCAGAATGAATTGTAGAGGAGCAAGAGTGGAAGCAGGAACAGCTGGAAGGCTTTTGCAGTTGTCCAGGTGGGAACTGATGGTAGCTTAGACCAGTGTTGTGGTGGTGAAAATGAAGAGAAGAACCCCACAGGTACCCCCTGCTCTGCTCAAGCCCATTTTCTTACTAGATCCTGACACCAGAGTGTGCTCACGAATTTGCAGTGAATGGAAGCTTGTCCACACTTCAGGGCTCTGCTGGAGTCTCCTCTCCCAGGAAGCCTTCTCCAGACAATGCCAGTCCTCTGAGATCTTTCAGAAGTTGTACGCCTCTTCTGTGCTTGCCATTCTCACACCTGATGCTTCTCTATGGCTTGGCTGCTCTCTGGTCCACTCCTGGAGATGCCTTCATTTCTCTTGTTGTCTTGCTTTCTCCCTTTGGAAAGTAAATGCTTTGTTGGCATTTGCTGAATGGTATCAACACGGCTCCTTTGGAAATTATATTTGTAAATGATTACTCATGACAATTGCCATGTTTCCCCCTAAATTAAACACTGGTTGCTTAAATGTGTCTTCATGATCTTGTTCTACCAAAATGTATGTCCCAATTTTTCCATTACTTCCTCTAAACTCTTTTCCATATTTCTCCTAGTAGAAAGTAGTTTCAGGGGAATGGAGTGGGGTGGGGTGGGGCAGGCGTGCAATTAAACAAGGGCTGTCTGACCAGAATTCCTATACCTTTTTAATGGGGTATTTGATTAATCCTTTTCATGGGCACCATTATTCATGCCTTGATAGAATCTCATTTTATAGCTCTTAATACATGGACCCAATTTATCCACATCACATTGTATTCTAATACTTGTCACCCAAGTTATTAGCTATCTCCTTTTCAGTGTAAAATCATCAGTAGGTTTGATTAGCTTATTCCCTCGGGATGATAGGGGAGATAAGAACAGACACAGTACAATATGACCCCAATGGCTCTGCATTCTCAAAAGAAGACTGCTACATGGAATCCATTTATGGAGCCAGGGTGGCCAAAACAAACAACCACCCCATGGGAGGGACTCTGTGCAACCCAGGAGCGGTAGCCACGAAGGGCTGACTGCTGTCATTACTGGCAGGACTGAGCTATCATCCTGAGTGGGATTTTAATAAAAAATAGTGGAGTTCCTCCACCTCCTGTTTAACACCCCCTCCCAATGCCTTTCCTGAGAATCACAGCCCAGCAGCTTCTCTTTATTCCTTGACATCCCTTCTGCCTTCAATCCCTGTTCTTTTCCTACTGGGCACCTGGCAGGGTGGACAACCTAGAAGGAGATGCACAGTGCTGTGTACTGCTCTTTCTCCAGCACAGGCTTGGGTCTAAGCCTCGAGCCCTGTCCTTCTCTTCTCTGGAACCAAATCTGAGTCTTGGGACTCACAGGTGGCTTTGCTTTTCTAAGCAAAGTCACTCCTTAGCTTGAAAGAGAGAAGGGGCCTGCACAACTCCTATTGGATGGTAGGCTCCAAGCCCATGGAGAGTTTCTAATGCCCCTTCCTCTACCCAACCATCTTTCTTGAGCCCAATCAGGCTGCACCCCTAGGCCCCAATGGCTGCAGCCCTCCTCATCTTTACACCAAAGGCCCTGTCAATGATTCTTGTGCTTTTCTGAGCCTGGCAAGAGTGTCACTCTGGTGACATTCTTCCCTTCCAAAGGTGGAGCCCAATTCCCTTCCTGTAGTATGTGGGCTGGACTTAGAGACTGATTTCTGATGAACAGAATAGAGTGGATGTAACAGCATGTCCCTTCTGAGACTAGGCCATAAAAGGCGTTTTGACTTTCTCCTTCCCTCTGTTGGGTTGTTGGCTCTCAGGGAAGTCAACTGCTATGCTGTGAGCAGGGCTGTGGAGAGGCCTAAGGTACTGAGCACCAGGAACTGAGGCATACAGTCAACAGCCATGTGAGGGAGTCATCTTAGGAGTGGGCCCTTCAACTCCAGTTAAGCCTTCAGATGAAAGCTTGACTACAGCCTCATGAGAGACTGAGCAGAACCACACAGCTGAGCCACTCCCAGATCCCTGGCCCATGGAAACTGTGCAAGACAACACAGATTTGTTCTAAGCTGCTAACGCTGGAGTCATTTGTTATGCAGCAACAGGTTATTAACACACTCTTCCTACTTTAGGGTAAGGCTCTCGTCTTCTTCTCCCCTTCAATTCCCTTCTTAGGTTCTATTTTCATCTCTTCTCTCTTGGGATGTCTGGTATCCCTGTTGCCCCCTCCACTGACCCGTCCCTCTGTGTCCACTCAGTCCTCACAGTCTCAAGGACTTTTTCCCAAGAAGGGGGAATGGAGGAGGGAGGAGCTCCCCAAGACCTGGGTTTGCAATTCCACTCTTGCCTGCCATCCAGAATGACATCTGGCATTAGGAGAATGACTTTTTGCAGACAGCAGTCTTCCTCAGGCTATGAGGCCACCTCTTGTTTCTAAACCTGTGGGCATAATAACTTCAGCCAGGCCCACAGCCAGCATGAGAAGACTTTGCAAACATCGTGTTCCCCTTTGTATCATATGCTCATCTCCTGTGCCCTTTTTGCTCATCTGCAATTTCTGCAAAAGGTCATGTCTCGTTTCAGCTTTGCCATTAAGTGCATTTGACTCTAGGTGGGAATCCCAAAACTGGATGAAGATGCTATCTGGCTTAAATGCTGCAAGGTGGGCCACTATACTTCACCCCAACCAGCTGTGTCCTGCTAGCGTAGACACCCATGCAGGAGGTGGCAATCTGATAGTCACTTCTTTCATAATTATACACAGGGCAAAATTTAGTTTTTTTGTTTGTTTGCTTTTTTTGAGACGGAATCTCGCTCTGTCACCCAGATTCGAATGCAATGGCATGTTCTCGGTTCACTGCAACCTCCACCTCCCGGGTTCAAGTGATTCTCCTGCCCCAGCCTCCTGAGGAGCTGGGATTACAGGCGCCCGCCACCATGCCCGGCTAATTTTTATATTTTCAGTAGAGATGGGGTTTCACCATGTTGGCCAGGCTGGTCTTGAACTCTTGACCTCAAGTGATCTACCCGCCTTGGCCTTCCAAATTGCTGAGATTACAGGCATGAGCCATGGTGCCTGGCCATAGTTTTTAACTAAAAGCAAAAAAATCCAGATACCTTTTCCATCTGGTCAAATCTTAGTAATTTTTACAAAATTAATCTCAGTTTAATGGAGCAAAGTCAGACATAGATAGATGTCAATTTTCTAGAAGGCTTGGCAAAGATTAAAAAAAACCACACACACACACACAATGGACCTAAGCAGTGGAGTGGACCCCAAAGCAGTGGTTCTCAAAGTATAGTACCAGGGCCAACAGCATCATCTGGGGACCTGCTAGGAATGCACATTCTGGGGCCCCAACCCGGAGCTACTGAATCAGAAACTTGGGGTGGGGGAGCTGCAATTGATTTTAACAAGCCATCCAGGGGATTCTGACACATGACCACAAGTTGTGTATCACTGACTTATAGGATTAAACATCTAAATCATTCATTCAGCCATAAGCTATTGATTGAATACCCACTATTTGTCAGACATGGTGAACTCTGGGGCAATGTGGAGGAATGACAGGGAATGTCTTCCTCAAGGAGTTCACAATACTCCCTTCCCTTGCTTTATTACAAAGCTTGAAAAGAATGCAGGAATCTGAAGACATAATCCAAGGAATGGAAATTATTCTTTATATGTAACTTTTCAATGGACAGGAGGCACATCAAAAAAAATTTTTTTTTTCCAGGAACAATCATACTCTCAAAATAGTAACCTTTCTAAAGTAAGTAAATGTGTGGGTTTAATATATCATGTACAGCTGGCTCAGGCTTTTAGACTTAAAAAAAAAAAGATTATGAGATTCCACCATGAATGAAATGCAGGATTATTTCAAAGATTCACTTAGGTATCTGTCTGTCTTAATGAACAAACTATTCAGTGTTACCATCTTCCTTGAAGTAGGAGTTCTCGCCACCTTCTCTTACAATAAGTCTAGGCCGGGCGTGATGGCTCACACCTGTAATCCCAGCACTTTGAGAGGCTGAGGCAGGTGATCACTTGAGGTTAGGAGTTCGAGACCAGCCTGGCCAACATGGTGAAACCGCATCTCTACTAAAAATACAAAAATTAGCCAGGCATGGTGGTGCATGCCTGTAATCCCAGCTACTCAGGAGGGTGAGACACGAGAATTGCTTAAACTCAGGAGGTGGATGTTGCAGTGAGCAGAGGTGGTGCCACTGCGCTCCAGCCTGGGTCAGAAAAAAACAAAACAAAACAAAACAACCCTAAATAAGTCATAACAGCTCATATGTATTGTGTGCTGGGCTTGGAATATTTCTGTATTCATTAACTCATTTGATCCTTCCCTGATCCTACAAAGTAGATGCTGATCCTACAAAGCAGATGTAGCAAACACATACAGTCTGTAGATGAACAGAGTCTGAAAGAGGCAGAAACAGGAACCCAGACTCATCTCTTAACCCCAGGCAAATGATCCTCCTGTGCTGTCTCTCATCCCCTTTGGGTCATTTTGCTGCTCATTAAACTATTGATTAATTGGGAAAACATAAAAGGAAATACTACTCTCCCCTAAAAGGTTTCTAGTATGAAATCCCTGGCTAAAGCCTAAACTGTGGGACTTATTTTGAAATTTTAAAGTTCATGCTAGATTTCTCCTTCAATACCATAGATAATGAAGAGCTGGCTATCAGCTTCTTATGGTCACCAGCATTAGTAGCCTGTGTAAGAATCTGATCCATGCTCAACAGATCCTGCTTGGAGAAGATGCTCCACATTTTCTCCTTTCTCAGAGTGTCTCAAAGATGCTCATGGACTCACTGGGTCTCAAAGATGCTCATGGACTCACTATCAGAGTAGATGACTTTCCTGTATTTGGGATGAACTTAAACTGATCCAGTCAAGCCTGGCCCCTTGTGACCAAGGATGTCTAGTTAAATCTGGCAGCTGTGGGGTTGAAGAATGTGACCTATGGCCACAGAAGAAATCAAAACTGTCTGGCCCAGACTAGAAACACACTCAACCCTTTGGCATAGGCAGGAGGTGTGCCCAGGAGCTGAGCTCATTCGCCACACAGGCTTATCCTTCATTTACAAAGGAATCACAGGTCAACCATGTTTTGGCAACTAGATCAGGAGCCCTCTTCTACCTATTGCATCCTTGGGCATAACCTGGTGGCTTTATTTATATGTAAGCAACAAATTCAGAGTCCACGTGGGCTGCGTAGAAAACCCTGAATGCATCTCTCAAGCCACTTGCAGTGCATGCAACTCGAAGGAAACTGAAATGTATGCACCTTTCCCACTGACTTTCTGTAATCAAGTCTTTTTAGAACAAAAAGTTCAACTTCCATCTGTTTTTAAGTCAGGGATGCTTGTTGGCTTGTGCTGAGACATTGATTTGATTAGTAGCATTCTGTGGAACTACAGACATGAGATGTTGAGCTCACAAATGTATGATTCATTTCAGGATTTTGAAATGAGAAATGCACCTATCAATGACACAGAAGCTGGGAGATTCTGAGAAAGCATTTCATGCATATAAATGGGACATGTGATGAAAAAATATGCTTATGGTTACAATCCCGAAGCCAGGGACCACCCCACTGTGCTCTCCACCCTCGAGAAGTGACGGCTCCATGGGAAACCGCTGGGATTAGACGATCCTGCGTTTGGACACCCATATGCTGCCTCATTTATCTACCTGTGACAGGGACAGTGCTGGAAGAGAATCAAAAGATGACAAATTGCTTCTGGTTTTAAAGGAGCTGTTCAGGCTGGATGTACACCTAGGGGGAACCAGCTTCCGTGCCAGGAGCCATCACTTCATCCCATTCTAAGGCCACATTTTGGCAAACACCAACCAGCAGATGACTGCTGTCTCCTTTCACCAGTGGATTCAAAGACGCTTGCTCTGAAAGCCTGAAATTCAGTCTTTCTGAAGACGTGTGCAGCAGAGAGCAAATCTGCCCACACACTGCAGTGAGGCAGGACGGCGGGCAGGAAGCAAGGGTTCCAGATGACAGGGATTTTTCCCGTGTTGAGGCAGACAGATAACAGGGGGATGATTTTGCAGGGGAATGACTCCAGAGTAGAGAAAGCATAGTGTCAGTAAATGACCCTAGAAAAGACTGATACAAGTGAGATAAGTGGACAACAATTTCCAGGACACTGGCCACTGGAATCTGCTTCTGGGGATACAGAAGCCCCCAAGATTCTAGCTTTCCTGGGGTTAGGAGGGAGGCTGACTGGGAGTTTCAAGAGGGTCCACCCGAGCAAAACCCAGCCCTACATAAGCCCCTCGCCAGCCAGTGGTCCAGCCAAGGCCATGTATCCATCCAGCTACGAGCCTTGCTGCTTCTCTCCCGCCATGCGTCCTCTCTGGGAATGACTAGGTAATTCAAGGTTAACCCACTCAGTCCTCTGGAGGCGAGCTTTCCTCAGCCAGCCCAGCTTGTGTTTCTTCTCTGCCATGTGCTGAAATTCACAAGGCCAGAGAAGTGCCTCGCTGTGTTTAAGTGTATAGATGCCTTGTGTTCTCCTACACATTGCAGTCCTATTTACTTATTTTATCCTCTTGACAACCTCTGAGACAGGTACTATTATTACCCCCATTTTGAGGTTGATGAAATTGAGGCACAGAGAGATGAGGACTGGCTGAAGGTCATACAGCCAGTGAATAGCAGAGCTAAGGTCAAGCCCAGATAGCTCTTTTCTGGGGTCTGGCTCTTTCAGAACCTTTCTGCTGCCTCTCTGACAGAAAGCTCCTTGAAACCCAGCGGCTGCAGCCCATGTGGGCAATGGCTTGCTCAGGCCTTCCTCCTTCTCCAGTCCATCTCTCTGGAATTCGGTTGGTACTCAGGGCTGGAGTGCAGAGCCTGCAGTCTGAGAAGACAGGCTCATCTCCAAGCCCCTAATCTGTTTCTAAATTCAGGCCAGATGTCCAAACGTTCATTTTATGCTTGTTTTGAACATTCCATCGTGATGCCCAAGGCCGCTTCGTAGATGGTCTCTCTGTTCTCCTTAGTGAGCATCTGACCCCCTCTCCTCACACCTCTTGTCTCTGGAAACACTCTTCCTGCCACCAACTGATGTTCCCTGCCTAACCTCATTACACATTTCAGCTAAAAATGCCTATTTTCCATGTGGCAGTGAGGTATAATTATAGCACAATTTACATGCCAAGGGCAGTGAGGTATAATTATAGCACAATTTACATGCCAAGGCATTTTCAAATTTATCATTTCTAATAATAATCTTGGTGTATAACCACCATACCCATTCCATAGATGGGCAAACAGAGGTAGGAAGTCATAGCAAGGTTGCAAGGGACTCCCAAATTGCCAGATCACTTGAGCCACTTGCATACAATTCTCTCTCCAGATCGCTTTCTCTCAACTTCCTATTCAACAAATTTATCTGTGGCCTGGGAATGAGAGATGTTAACAGGATCAAGTTGTATCTGTGCCTGTACTCCAGCTCTCAGAATACTAATAAGCGACTCTAAGCTTTGGTGGCAAGGACATCAATGCTTAGCTTTCAGTCAAAACCCATCATGAGTAGGTTTACATACATGAAACACATACTTGGAGTTTTGGGTCTGCACAGTTCCCTTACTACCTATTGCAACTAATCAGAATGCTGAAGATATTTACTCCCAGCGTCTGCTGACATGACCATAACTTTTGTTCTGATAGAATCTTTTGGCCAAGAAATGAAAGGGTAGACCAGAACCTACAAGAAGACGAGTAATCTTCCTTCAGAGTTAAAATCGTAAGACTAGTTTTCAAATAGTTATTGCAGAAAGCTTGGGTCCTGTGTAAGGAAGATACGACACAGCTAGAGGATGTATTCGTTGTATGTAAATCTAGAATTAGAAACTGTAAATGCTGGAAGTTTCATGAAAGTAAAATTGTCTCCTGTACTGGGTGCATTTTTTTGCTGCTCTGTGAGCTTTTTTCCCCTCTGGGGTCTCTGTCTGTGAAAATGCAGTTGTGGGGAGTCAGGAATCCTGACTTCTAGTCCCAGTTCCGCCCCTATCACTTGCGTGGCCTCAGGCAAATCACTGAATTTCTTTGAACTTCCAGATCTGTGAAACCAGTATCCGCCAGTGTACCTTACTTAGTTGTTATGAAAATCAAAATGAGTGAGCTACAAGACTGCTTTGGAAACAGCAAGATGCTGTAGAAATGGAAGATATTTCTACAGGCAAATGATCAAGCTCAAAAGGCGGTTGTGAGAACAGAAGCCTCTCAACTGTTTTCAGAGGAATCATCTTCCAGAGACATTGCTGAGAAGTGGCTTTTGGGAGCGTGACCATGGAAGCGTGACCATGCCAGTCTACCTCATGGTATTCAAAAACAGGTGACAGCACACTATTTTGTGTGTTCGCTGTCTCATGTTCGTGCTGGACTCTCTTATCCCACCACTCAGGCAATGCTTGACACATAGTGGGTACACAGAAACGTGAGACAAATTAAAGAATACCAGCCTGAGTATTTTAGTTCCTCGGGCACAGGAAGTTTGTTGGTGGGAAGGAATGGGGGGTGAAGATGGAAAATTTCTGGAAGACTGAGTGTAGGGTGACCTGCTGACTCAGGCCTAAGGGATTTCCCAGGAGAAGATGGTCATTCTACCTGGATGTCCTATACGAATATCCACTTTGCTTCCTCCCAGCCAGCAGGGAATACAGTATCTGAAGAGAAGAAGACTGGTAGAAGGCATATGTGTCTCTGAGCTCCTGAAGAGTGGATCCCTAGGGATTTATAGCCTGGGCATTTTCTTTAACCTTTTTGTCTCCTTAGTTTCAATAGGTGACATCATCTTTTCACCATCAGGAATTTGACAGAATCATGCCCCTTCCATTTTTCCTGCATCAGATTATCACCTCTAAGTTATTTTCCTCATCCTTGCCAGTGACGTTCTGCCACCAGCTGAATCTTCTCCCTAACAGCTCGTGGCATTCCGTGTAAAACTGCAGCCTTTAGCAGGACTTGCACTTGGAATTGCTACAAGTGCTTTGTGCAGGCTTCACCAGAAACACATGCACTGCAGAATTGCTGCCTGGATTAAGATCTGACTGGTGCTCGTAGCAGGGAGATGACATTTTGGGCCAGTGTGGCGATGTGATTAGTTGGGGATTTCCCCTTTAAAAACTTATGGCAAAAGCCTGCCTGAGACAATTCAATATTCATAAATGGAAAGCATAGATGGCGTTTCTGCTCTGCCAAGAGCAATAGCTATTTATCATGGCAAATGACTGAAATAGTTGTACATACAATGCTTTACTCAGTGCTGTAAATTACGGTATACAGAAGATTAAGCTTAAGCCTAATGCTACCCTTGAGCTTCAACAGCTGAGTCCTATAAATGGATACCCATTAAGAGGAGAGAATCTTTTTCCTGGTTACTACTTAGGAGTGTATCTCTATTAAAAGCTTGTGTTAAACATAAATTACCAGGAAGCCTGCCCCTAACCCCAGGCAGACTTTTCCTCAGGGCACTGACTCACATGAGTCACATCTAAATGACACAGTGACAGGCCTGAGACTAGAAGTGTGTGCTGTGCTGACCTCAAGAGGGACAGCAGAGGAATTGGGGGCGGAGGTGGAGGGACTTCACAGAGCACTGAATGACCACTCACTTTCAGCCATTCTGATCTGAGCCCAAGGAGGGACGGAGAGACCCTGCCAGACCTTAAGAAGACCTTTAGAGTTAAAATAATCCTGAACCCCAACCCCTTCAAAGAGAAAGTTTCTTTATCTGTTATTCTGTAAGTATCAAGGAACCATGACCTAGAGCTGAAACTTAAGTTTCCTAGCTAAATTCTGTTCTCTAAGCACTTGCTTCTCAAAGTGGGGTCTGTGGGCCAAAAGCACAGCATCACCAAGAATCATGTCAAAAATAGACCTGGGCTGGGTGCAGTGGTTCACATCTGTAATCCCAGAACTTTGGGAGGCCAAGGCAGGTGGGTCACGAGGTCAGGAGTTCAAGACCAGCCCGACCAACATGGTGACATCCCGTGTCTACTAAAAATACAAAACTTAGCTGGGTGTGGTGGTGGGTACCTGTAATCCCAGCTACTCAGGAGGCTGAGGCAGCAGAATTGCTTGAACCCTGGAGGCGGAGGTTGCAGTGAGCTGAGATCGTGCCACTGCACTCCAGCCTGGGTGACAGAGCAAGTTTCCATCTCAAAAAATAAATAAATATAAAAAATAATAAAAATACAGACCTACTGAATAGCATCAGAATTTGCATTTTAACAAGATTTTTTGGAAGATGTATATGCACAGTAAAGTTTGAGAATCAAAGGAAGAGGGAACAGGTGTTTTATAAAATAATAATTAAAAAAATAAAACAACAGGGAAGCAGGTGTCAAGCAGGGAGGAGGAGCCCCCTGATGTTCTCACTGAAAATTATGACAAACGACAGATCTGATTTATGAAAATAGGTCCTAGTAGTGGATAACAGGATTCTGAGTTCCCCTTTGTCCAATCCTACTTGAGAACACTTTCGGGAACTTGAGAGATAGATTATGAGCTATGAATGAAGTATCACTTGAACTTGAGATGTGCCCCAAAGCATCTCAGGGTGTAAAACAGTGAATCGGCAAAAAGTTCATGCTTCATAAATTAATCAGGGTGCCTCTAATCGCCTATGAATTAGTAGGCTGAGAAGCACTGCCAGTGTTTTGGGCCATGATTTCAATTATTTATTGTGATTACCAGTTGACTGTAAGTGGGTAAAGTAAGCAAAGATCGTTGTGTTATCTGAGAAGATAGAGATCTTGGATAACTTTAGTCTTTAAAAACTAAAGTTCTGTATGCATGTTAAAAACATAGTGGCAATCATTAAACACATAGGTGTTAGAAATAAAGTCTATTGTGACCAAGATAGCAGGGGGAAAAATGGGGACAGGGTAAGGAAAATTGTACTAATCTAATGGAAGGCAGAAAAGGAGAACAAAGAAGCAAATAAAAAGCAATGTAAACAGAAATATAAATTAGAAGTTAGAAATAAGTCCAAATATATAAAGTAATTACAATAATTGTAAATGGATAAAACTCATCTATTAAAAGACAATATCAGATTGGACTTTTATTTTTTTTTTTTTTTTTTTTTTTTTGAGACGGGAAGCTCTTGCTCTGTTGTCCAAGGCTTGGGTGCTAGTGCAAACTGATCTACCGGCTCCTGCAACTTACCGACCTCACTGGCCGTTCAGCAAATTCTCTGCCTCAGACCCCTGAAGTAGCTGGGATTCTATAGAGCACATGATCCCATTAATTGCAAACTGGCTTATTTTTGATTTTTTAGTGAGGGATTGCGGGTAATTCAACCATGGTTTGCCGGACTTTAAAACCGGTCTCGGAAAACTACTCATGAGTCCTGCCTTGGCCTCCCAAAGTGCCGGGATTATAGGCATCAGCCACTGCGCCTGGTCAGATTGGACTTTTTAAAAAGCCAGCTATATACTGCTTTACAAGAGAGACACCTAAAACAAAATGACACAGAAAAGTTGAAAATAAAAGATTAGAAAGAAACAAATGAGGCAAATACATATTGACCCAAAGAAAATTGAATAGCAATGTTAATCAGATAAAATAGAACCTAAGGCAAAAGCATTAATAGGCACAAAGACAACACTACTAAAAAGACGTCACAATTAAGCTTACATGTACCCAACAGGACAGCCTCAAAATTGTAAAGCAAAAGCTGTCAGAGTTACAGGAGAGACTGACACACTTACAACTATCATAGGAGACTTAAAACTCTCTTCTCAGAAATTACAGAGCAAGCAGACAAAAAATGGCAAGAATGAACAAGATTTAAACAAAATAAACAATATATGGAAGCCTGCACACAAAAGAGAGATTAAATAAATTTTCTAATCATACATGATCTAAATTACAAAATATAAAATAAATGTATGGAACTCTGCACACAATAGAGATTATATACATTTTTCAATCATGTGAGACATTTACAAAAGTGGTTCACATGCTAGCTAGTCACAAAGGAAGTTATCATGAATTATAAAATGGATAACCTATAATGTTCTCTGACCACTATAAATTAAACAAGTATCAAAAATAAAACAATAGTAAGGCCACGCCCTCACCACCCTTTACATCCGAAAACTAAAATCGCATTCCTAAATTACCATCTAGCAGTGGTGTGGTTTTTTTCCTATGTGTGGCCTAGCTGCTATAGGACTAGTTAATTTACATGACAATTATCAGGGGTATCTCACAAGAAGCAGGAAACTCCCAGACCACTGAAGCTTCATTATTTTCTATTTTGAACTAAACTCTAAGCCAAAGGGAAAGTGAAGCACCTGACTCCCAGAAGACAAGAAGGGACATGTGTGGGTTAATTATGACCTAGTCATATGGTGCTAGAAGCTGCTCTTGGTACACTGCCCGGCCCATGCCCTGCACTGCCACACTCTACCCATCTCTTTCTGCTCGCCAGTGCTGGGTGGATGACAAGACTGTCCTTGAAGTGTCCCCGGCACCTGGGAAAAGGTGCTATTTAATGGATGTGGCACCTTACAATTAATGGCATCCTGGAATCGAGAAAATACCACAGTTAACTGTTTGTAGGGGACCTTCTGTCTGCTCTTTCACTTCTGAAAAAGCAGTAGGAAAAGCTAAACAGGAGACACAAGGGGAAGATATAGGCCCAGGTATCTCAGGAAAAATGAGCACTTCACCCTAAAAATCCCCCCAATCAAAATCAAAACCAGATGGATGGTTCCTCCCCAGGATGTGCTACCAGCCCAATACAACTCCAGTGCCGGCTGAATAATGAAATAAATATGAAAAAGAAACCCCCTAACGACTTTAAAAGGATGGAACGCAGGATCGTAGTAACATTGATCAATAGTTGTATAGACAAGCGAGGGTTGGGAAGAAGTGGTTAAAAAGAGATAAATGAGGCCGGGCGCGGTGGCTCAAGCCTGTAATCCCAGCACTTTGGGAGGCCGAGACGGGCGGATCACAAGGTCGGGAGATCGAGACCATCCTGGCGAACACAGTGAAACCCCGTCTCTACTAAAATACAAAAAACTAGCCGGGCGAGGTGGCGGGCACCTGTAGTCCCAGCTACTTGGGAGGCTGAGGCAGGAGAGTGGCGGGGAACCCGGGGGGCGGGGCTGGCAGTGAGCTGAAATCCGGCCACTGCCCCCAGCCTGGGAGACGGACAAAAAGCCCCCCCCAAAAAAAAAAAAAAAAAGAGATAAATGAAAGGACCATAGTTCTTCAGCCTCCATATGGGGCACTGGGGAGGGCAAAAAGCCCAGTGGTTTCTTGGTCACAAATACTACAAGCCACAGAGGAGGGCAGCTCTGGGGTACACCCTCTTCCTCTGGCCACCCTACTTGTCTCCTAGGCTGGCTCTGCACTGCCACCATCACCAGTACCCACCTCAAAGAGCAGCTAAGGCAAAGGCTGGCCGTAAGGGCTAGAAGTTCCTCACCACCAATCCCTAGGGACCCATGGGTTGTTGTAAGAATATGACAAAGGCAGCTCAGTCAAGAAAGTGGGAGGAAAATTTTCAAAGGGACACCATCTAGCCCCTGCCTTCTTAAACGCACTGGGAGACTTGATTCATGTTTTCGGAGCTAGTGTCACTATCAGGATGATGCCCAGAGCTGACAAATGCAGGTCATAGGATTAGGGGGTCAGTCAGAGCCAGCAACTTTTTTGTTTGTTTGTTTTTGAGACGGAATCTCACTCTGTGGCCCAGGCTGGAGTGCAGTGGTGCGATCTTGGCTCACTGCAAGCTCCGCCTCCCAGGTTCACACCATTCTCCTGCCTCAGGCTCCCAAGTAGCTGGGACTACAGAAGCCTGGCTATTTTTTTTTTTTTGTCTTTTTACTAGAGACAGGGTTTCACTGTGTTAGCCAGGATGGTCTCGATCTCCTGACCTTGTGATCCGCCCACCTCAGCTTCCCAGAGTGCTGGGATTACAGGCTTTTTTTTTTTTTTTAATTTTGAGACAGAGTCTCCCTCAGTCGCCCAGGCTGAAGGGCAGTGGCACGATCTTGGCTCACTGAAACCTCTGCCTCCCAGGTTCATGCGATTCTACTGCCTCAGCCTCCCCAGTAGCTGAGATTACAGGCGTGCACCACCACACCTGGCTAATTTTTTGTATTTTTAGTAGAGACGGGGTTTTGCCATGTTGGCCAGGCTGGTCTCCAACTCCTGAGTTCAAGTAATCCACAAGCCTCAGCCTCCCAAAGTGCTAGGATTACAGTGTGAGCCACCGCACCTGGCCCCACAGCCTTCTTATTAATGAGTATATGGTAGTGCTCTTTGGTTAAGAGGGTTGCCTCATTTAAGAAGGTGCTTGTTTAAGAAGATTACGTATGGGGTGGAGGCAGCCACTTATAAAGATGAGCAGAAAACCACAGCCATGATGTAAACTAAGCCATTGTTACCTTAGGAAAATGCACCCCTAGAGAAGGCTTTGGAATTTGAGAAAATAATTCAGGGGGAGAAAAGCAAAGTATCTATGATGCTAATAAACAAACAAATAACAGAAACCAAATCTTAGAAATCCGTAGTTCCAGCATGGTAAAACAAAGACAATGGCTGCTTTCTCTGGAAAAAAAAGATTATTTTTTCCAGATGAAGTGGGATTCATCATAGTGAAATGGTTTACTGACTCTTTCATCCTTTATGCCCCCCAATTTATGTTTTCCCTGGACCTATCTATTTCCTATGCGTCTCCTATGCAGCATTCCCAAATTTGCACTCTGTTTTCAGAAGCACCTGGCCCTGCAAAGGAACAAGGGAAAGGTCCTACCCAAACCATCAACGGTATTCCCCGATTCCAGGATGTCATTAATTGTGAGATGCAACATCAGTTTAACAGCACCTTTTTCGGGGGGGGGGAGGCAAACAAACAAACAAACAAAACAGAAAGAAAGCCTAGCATAGTAGCTCTATACATCATGGGAAGAAGCACTTGGGATTTAGAAAAGACATAGCTTGGAAGTATCTTTAGAGATTTGCAGCATCTAGGGGCAAGCCTGCACACAGGTTTCTAGCATGTGACACTCCAGGAAGGAGTCAGTAACTCTCTGTGACCCCAGATAAAGACATAAGAATCAGCTCCTTGAGAATACTCCGAGGGCCTCCCTAAAGAAAATTGACAGTAGAATGCTGTAGCTTACATGGGATTGGGTTCTAGTGTCAGGGTGGGAATCGAAAATCCTGTATGACCAAAACTCCTCTTGAAAGAGTACAGTATACGTAGTATGTGAGACAGTGGGCCCTTCCCATGGCCACTTTCTCCTCCAGGGTTGGGAAATATCTTTGTTTATTTGCTCAGACACCAGACGAAAGGGTGAGCTAGTGTCTAGGGCCATGTTCTTAGGAAAAACATGCATTTTTGTTGTTCTTGTTGCCCACTGCATGTGGCTGAATTTGGATGAGGGCGATGTGACTCCAATGTGAAATAGATGCATTTTTGTTTTTGACTTCAAGACCCCTTGGCACTTTAATGTGCTAATAGCTGCTACGAGGCTCTGGGAGGGGGAATCTGGCACAGTTTCCCAAGGGTATGCATCCACCCAAACCCTTGTTCTTCCTATGGGCTTACTGTTATAGAGAAAGCACTGTTTGGGAGATGCTTCTCTGCTTATGGCTCAGGATAGGGAGAATTCCGAGATGACCTTTTGAATCAACGCTGCTAACATTCCTTACTCAGATTTAAATAAAGCAATGACTGTTATCCAAATTCTCCTCAGTGGATACAGCTCTGAGGAATGGAATGGAGCAGCCTGCATGGCAAGGACACGCCAGTGATGAGTCAGAAGCCAGGGGTCACGTTACAGTGAGAGCCCTCCAGCAATCAGCTGTGGTCAGGGATCAAAGCCATGGACTCCCCACTGCTCACAGAGCAAGGATGTCTCCCTGCATCAGCCTTTCCAACTGCGTCTCAACAGAGTTGGTCATTCTCTTTCAAGCAGCCATGTCTTCTAAATGAATGTACTCGCTTACATGTGGAATTTGGCTTATTCACAACTGGTGAGTCAATTTCCCTTCCTTGCTGGCTTCCTTCCTTCTTTCTTCCAAGATTCTTTTTTTTTTTTTAAAACAAAACAAAACAAAACAAAACAAAAAAACCCCAAGCAAACAAAAACAGTATATTAGGCATTAACTTTTGACATCCAGCACTCCTTGTGTGGACTCAGGGAATTGAATGGTGAGCCTGGCAGGGGTCCTGGCTCCTTGAGAGTGTGAGGTGGGGGAGGGGTGGATAAGTACATAAGCATTTGCACCAGCCACCATAATATGCTAATATTGGCAAAAGCAGACAGGAGCAGAGAAGCACTTGAATTTGGGATAGGAGGCGAGTGGCTCTTCTGCCTGTTTAATCGCACCTGTTTTACATCACACACTTTTTTTTTTTTTTTTTTTTTTATCTTTTGAAGATGGAGTCTTACTCTGTCGCCGGTCTAAAACAGTCTGGAGTGCGTGGCGATCCACACACTGCAAGCTCGCTCCGGGTTTACGCATTCTCCCATGCTCCGCTCCCCAAGTAGCTGGGACTACAGGCGGCCCGCCACCTCCGCCCGGCTAGTTTTTTGCAAGACGGGATTTCCAGTGTTAGCCAGGATGGTCTCATCTCTGACTCGTGATCCGCCCGTCTCGGCATCCAAAAAGTAGCTGGGATTACAGGCTTGAGGCGCGCCGAAAAAAGTCTACTTCCGGCCTTCTTTTTCTCTCTTTTTTTTGAGACACAGTCTTGCTCTGTCACCTAGGCTGGAATGCAGTGGCACAATCTTGGCTCACTGTAATCTCCGCCTGCCAGATTCAGCGATTCTCGTGCCTCAGCCTCCTGAGTAGCTGGGATTATAGGCATGTGCCACCATGCCTGGATAATTTTTGAATTTTTAGTAAAGACGGGGTTTCACCATGTTGGCCAGGCTGGTCTCGAACTCTTGACCTTAGGTGATCCACCCACCTCGGCCTATCCCAGACACTTCTGAGTGTCTACTAGAAGCCAGGAAAAGTGCTCCCTGGTGGGGCTCAGGGGATGCCCAAGGCACAGTCCTAGCCCTCAGGAGCTCACTGTCTAGTGTTCACAGTCACTCTGCTGCACAGTAATCAGTGCTATAGGTCACAGAGATGCAGAGGGCAAAGGAGCCAGCTTACGATTCAGTTGGGTGTCAGCTGAGCTCAGCATACACGCCAATAAACCACTGAGGGTGCTACCAGCCTAAAAATGGTGGCTGTTGGTGAAGCAAAAATGAAGTCATCTGTTCCTGGAAAAAAATCTCAAGACACAAATAAAATTGCCTATTGTCAACTGGCTATTGTCAAGGTCAATAACCCTCAGGTCACTAACTTAGCGACCTCTTCTCTTTCGTCTTACTCAGCCTCTTGGCATTTGACATGATCTATGAAATGCTTTCTTCTCTTGGCTTCCGTGTAGTCATTCTCTGCTACTTTTTCTGCCAAGTCACTGGCCATTCTCCTTCAACCTAACTCTAAATAAATGTTGACTCTTCCCTTTCCAATCTAATCCAATCCAATCTGTCAGCAAATTCTGTCAGCTACATTTCCAAAATAGATCTCGAGTTTATCCTTTTCTCTCCATCTCCACAGCTACCACAATGATCCGTTACCGCTAGCTATGCATTAGCCCCTTCTGGGTCTCCTGGGCTCCACTGCAGCCAGGGTGAGCTTCAGAAAACAAAAACCAGATTATGTCTTTCCCTCACTCAATACCCTCCAGTATCTTAGCACCACACCCAGAATAAAACCCAACCTTCAGACTCTGTTCTACATAACTCTGACATTCTGATCCTTGTCTACTACTCTGAAGCCCTCAAACATGCCTTGTTTGTTTTTGCTCTTCTGTGTTCTCTGCTGGGACACTCTTGTGACAGCTCTTCACATGGCTTGATCATGTATTTATTTGTTATTTAACCCACCAGAACATAAGCCTCAAGAAAACCAGGCCCTTACCTGTCTTGTTCACCACTGTGTCTGCAGCATTAGAACAGTGCCTGGCATACAGCAGGTGCTCAATAAATATTTTTCAAATAAATAAATGAATTGAAACCATGTAACTCTGGAGAATGTAATCCAAGACACTCAGCCTTCAAGAAATAGGCTTTGATGAGATTATAACTAGAAGATTGTTTCAACTAAAAATGAATTCTGGCTGGATGTGGCGGCTCACACCTGTAGTCCCAGAACTTTGGGAGGCTGAGGCGAAAGGATCACTTGAGCCCAGCAGTTTGAGATCATCCTGGGCAACATGGTGAAACCCCCATCTCTTCAAAAAATACAAAAAAAATTAGCCAGACATGGTGGCATATGCCTGTGGTCCCAGCTACTCAGGAGGCTAAGGTGGAGGATCACCTGAGCCTGGGAGGTTGAGGTTGTGGTGAGCAGTGATCGTGCCACTGTGCTCCAGCTTGGGGGACAGAGGAAGACCCTGTATATAAATATATGAACTAAATAATCCTAAAGTTATGAAGATCCTATTCATTTATTTCTAAATTTGAGCTGAACCATTATATCTGCTGTGTGCTTATTTGCAACATTTCTACTCGATTCACAGAAACATGAAAAAAGAGAATTTCGTTGAATACGGAGGAATTTATCTACTCTTTGTGAGTCTCATGGATCTGCTCATTTGTTGGGGATAAACAAGAAACTACAGGTAGAACTTTTAGGAGAACATATGTGGTACCCACTCCATCTCTTCTGCAAGCTTCCTTCTTCTTGCTTTCATGTATTTAAAGGTCTATTTCAAATGCTGTGGTTAAGGCTCTAAACGTATTCCCTATTACCAATTTATTCCTCCTTCTTCCTTCCCTCAAAATTGGTTCAAGTTCTCTGCCTATGCCAATAAGCAGAGAAGATCAGTAGTGTGGATTAAAATGAGAAAGAGTAATGAAGCTCACCTGCCCCAAGCACCTGTTATTTACTTTTTAGCATCCTACAGGGGATGAAAATGACTTTTCTTCATCCAAGTTTAGTTATGGCATTGCAGCGAGTTTGAGACACAAAACATACAACCGATGTAGTAGTTAAGGCACTCTGGAGTCAGACATTGGAATTCTGGTTCTGCCACTTATATCAGCCTGACCTTCAACAAATTTCTTAAGTCCTCCAGGTCTCCCTTTCTTGAGTGTGAGATAAAGATAATACAACCAGATATCCCTTAGGGTGATGGCATGATTAAATAACACATTAAAATGTTTAGCACATAGTCAGTGCTCAGTAAGTGTTTTAGCTTTATTGCTGTTATTTTTATCCTGCATTAGTGGAGTGAAAAGTGGGACCAGGTCAACCTGCTATGTTCTGGACCCAGCATTAACTTTAATTTGAGCAGCAGCAAGTTCAAAATATAAAAACTCGAAGTGAAGCAAAACATAGTCCTACTTAGTCGTAGATTCTCTCGGTTGTAATGCTTGATTTATGGGATAACCCTTCATTAATCAGTCATTCTGTCATTTCTTTGAGAATTTCTTAGGGTCCATCATAAGGATTTCCTTAGCATCTATAGTGTAACTGCACTTTACTAGGGATGGTGGAAAAATGAAATAAGCAAAAACAATAGCAGACATTGTTTCTGATTATAAGGAACTCAAAAGATTATATCAATACCAGGAGTTAATTCTGGATTTGGGAAAGATTGATCAAATTAAAGATAAAAAAATTCTACTAATGAAATAAAGTTTGCACAGATTCACGTGCTCTTGCCAAGTCTGATTAATTAATGCTATCAAACTTGACAAAGAATATGTTCAATGAGAATAATTTCCTTTAATTATTTTATACTTCTGATGTAAAAAAAAATCTAGTCATATAAAAGACAACTAACAATAACAATAACAACAATTTAATGTCAGCAAACAAATCTAACTTAATTGACAAAAAGAAGGTGTTGCTTGCCATTGCCAAACCCCGCGCAATGGCAAGCAACACCTTCAGAAAGGAAGTCTTGGCGGGATAATTAGCAGGTGATGATGCCCCTGACATTTTGGAAAGCCCAGGGGGCACTGACATTGGGAAGGACTAACTCTCTCTGGGGCTCAGAGGCACATATGATTTGTCTCTTCCTCAACCAGAGGTCACCTGAGATAGACAAAATAAAAAAAACAATTGCCGGGAACCTTGGATCCTCATTAATTAGGCTCCCATGTGTAGCACTGCTGAGACATGCTGTTCTCGGTATCCAACCAGCATCAGCATCTGGATGTACACAGAAGGATGGGGTGCCAGCCAGGACATGCCATGCCTCGCTCCAGGGGTGAGTTTCCGCCACTCATTTATTTTTCTGCTCAGCCTCTCAGCTTTAGCTCACAGTTCATTAAATTCTACTGCATCACCATCAACATGAAAAACAGCTACTTGAAGGGCATTCAAAATATAATCAGAAAAGGGAATAAAAAGCCCTCTCTGAGAAGGTGGAAAAAAAAAATCTAATCCTCTCTTGTCTATTGAATGATATCCAGGTTCTCTGGTTCTAAACCTTTTTTTTTTTTTTTTTTTTTTTTTTTTTTTT
>NW_016806087.1:3170323-3255021 GCF_001698545.2 Rhinopithecus bieti
GGTTTTTATCTTTTTTTTTTTTTTTTTTTTTTTTTTTTTTTTAAGTAGCAGTGACATTCAAGGATTATCTCTGTCTGATGGGCGGAGTGTGGAGCGTATGGTTTTCTGCTGAGAGGACTAGTGCCAAGTGTGGCTGACAAATTCTGTGGGATCTGTGTACATGAAGGTGTTATTTCTTTTGCCTTTTTTTTTTTTTTAATTATTTTGAAATGGAAAGGACTGCAACTTTATAGACTGCTGTAAGTTTGTTTTACACTTTGCATGTACGTGTGATAGGGAAATAATTCCAATGGCTAGCTCTGTGCAAGCTGAAGGAGTCAACTTTCTACATGTGGATGTGATTCCACAGAAGTCATTTCTGGGCATAAATATATATTTCACTTTGATAAAAAATTTAAATACAGAAAAGCATGAAATACAGTATAACAAATGGGGGCATGTTATATTTTATGGCAGTAGTTCCCAACTGGGGGCGATTTTGCACCCTAGGGGATATTGGCAATGTCATGAGATGGTTTTGGTTGTCAAGATTAGGAGTGGGGTGGGGACTGCTATTGTTATTCAGTAGGTAGAGGTCAGAGAAGCCACTCAACATCCTATAGTAAGACACAGAATGAGCCCCACAGCAAGGAATTATTCAGCCCAAAATGTCCATAGTGCCCCTGCTGAGAAACCCTGCTTCATTGTAGGTAGTTATGTTATATTAGTTATCTAATATAGTTATGTAACTATATTAGAAGATAAGGACCCCCCAAAAAATCCTACGTCTTTCATTTAGGCAAATCAGACAACTCACCATAAATTACAAACTCCCAATTACAAAACTACAACCTGGGTCTAACTATTATTTTTTTCTTTAATTACAGTAGTCCAAATTGACTGAAAATACACAATTACTAAAAAGTAATAAACAATTTTTTTCCAGTATAGGCACCTTGCACCTCCCTGTTTTCATCTTACATACATGCCTGTGTACACACACACAGAGCATCCCCTGCCCTGTCCCTGGATTCTCTCTGGGCTGAGGTAAGGACCTACCACAGCTCTGACAAGAGGAAGAGCCACAAACATCTTCCTTTCCATAGTAATCACAAGTGGAAACACTGGACAAGATTTCATTACAAATCTCTGTAGCTTATTCCTCAGTTAATAGTTGTGAAACTTTTTTTAAAGCAAACTTTGTTGTACAACTGTGCTTTCCACATGCAAGTTCCTTTAATCAACATGAAACTTTATGAGATAAATTATTATTTCCATTTTAATACAGAAATGGAAACACGGATGCAAAGTAACCTGCCCAGGGTCACATGGGGAATAAGGTGTAGAGCTGGAATTTTTTTTATTTTTATTTTTGAGACAGGGAGGGTCTTGCTCCATTGTCCAGGCTGAAGTGCAGTAGCACAATCTCAGCTCACTGCAACCTCTATCTCCCAGGCTCAAGCAATCCTCCTACCTCAGCCTCCCAAGTAGCTAGAGCACAACACTACGCCTGGCTAATATTTTTGTATTTTTGGTAAAGACGGAGTTTCGCCATGTTGCCTAGCCTGGTCCTGAATCCCCGAGTTCAGGGTGATCTGCCCATCTCGGCCTCCCAAAGCGCTGGGATTACAGATGTGAGCCACTGTGCCTGGCCTAGAGCTGGAATTTTAATCTAACAGATGGATCCTAGAGAGGTTACGCTCAACCACTAGGCTCACACGCCATGTCAATGCATCAAGCCACAAATTGGGATGGACAGCTACAAAGGACAGAGATGCCTGCAGAGTGGAACTGCGACTCCCAAGGTAAGGCTTCTTGTTTCTGTTTTCCCCTTTCTACAGCTATTCCTAAATAACCTTATCCATTCACCTAAGGGACTTTAGAAACAAACTCATCTCTCGAAATCCTAGATCTCCTGGGTAGAAGTTTAAAAAGTGTCTAAAAGGCTGTTGGTACAGATTTAGGAAGCAGATCCGAGGAAGCCATCCCTAATGGAGTGACACAGAATGTGGTTCCCAGAGCACTCTACATCCATGCCAAGCAAAGGGTCTCCCCAGAAGTAGTTGCACCTGCTTTCTACATTGGGGATGCCAGCATGGGGCACACGATCAGGAGCAGAAGGATTGTGGCCAGTCCTGGGTGGGGGGCTCCATGTTACCCCTGTAGGACGCTATGGCACAGGCTGGATGGACCTTGGCAGGGAACCCAGAGAGATACTGGAGCTTCACAGCATTTCTAAAAGAGCTGCCATAGGGGCCTAATGTGAATGTAAACCAATATTTGCAAAGCCAAGCCCTCAGGACTCCTAGCAAATGTAATCACATTCAGGCTGGCATTTCTTGCCTCCAAGAGTGTGGGAAGCAAAAGATGAATCACAGGCGAAAGTCTGTGTGCTGACCTCAGCGTGCACGTCCTCTGAGACAGGGCAAGAAACGAAGGCAGGAAGCACTTGACTGAATTGGTTTTCCCATTTTTCATAAGAAACATTCAACTTAATAAAAAATAGCCACAATTTATTGACAATCCTTTCTTTATTCCCTTACCATGTGCCAGAAAACGATACAACCTTTTTCTGTGTTCTTCACAGGAACTCTGCAAGCAGGAATTGCCATCCTTATTTTATAGAGGAAAAGAAGGCTCAGAAAGTCATAATTAGCTCAAGGTCAAATAGCTCGTAAATGTTAGGATTCTAACCTGCCTCTGTTTGACTCCAGAATTCATGACTTTTCCACTATGACATTCTATTTTTCACACTGGTACTGTGATATTGTGATATAATAAGAAATATGTATTTGGTCTTTATCCCCAGTTCCCGGCACAGAGCTCCTAAAACCCTTGTAATTTCCTGAGTGACAGGGGTGATAGGAATATCTTTCATTATATTTGGTCTTAGTCCTCAGTTTCCTGACACAAGAGCTTCTCAGACCCTTGGGATCTCTGGAGTGTCTTTTTATGCTAATGAGATGACTGGTGGCTGGGGTACATAAGGCAGTTTCAGGCTGGGGGCTGGTCACCAGAAAGACCAATTGGAGATTGAGTCAATCATCAATGGCCAATGATTTAATCAACCATGCATGGAACCTCCAAAAACCCTAAAGGATGGGGTTTAAAGAGATTCCAGATTACTACACACATCCACATGCTGGGAGGGTGGTGAACCCCAGCTCCACACAGGGACAGACACTCCTGCACTTAGCACTCTATCAGACCTCACCCTATTATCTCTGACTGTTCATTTATATCCTTTGTAATAGAAATAAACCAGTAAACATTAGTAAAGTGTTTCCTTGAGTTCTGTGGGTCGTTATAGCCAATTATTGAACCTGAGGAGGGGTGTGGAGACGCCTAATTTATAGCCAAGTCAGACAGAAATGTGGGTAACCTGGGGACCTATTACTTGTGATTGGCATCTGAAGTGGGGGTACAGTTTTGTGGGACTGAGCCTTTAATCTGTGGGGTCTGTGCTAACTCTGGGTAGTGTTTTTTTGGTTCGCATTTTTTTGAGACAGGTTCTCACTCTGTTACCCAGGGTAGAGTGCAGTAGCACCATCATAGCTCACTGCAACCTCAACCTCCTGGGTTCAAGTGATTGTCCTACCTTGGCATCCTGAGTAGCTGGGACAGCAGGCACATGCCAACATGCCCGGCTAATTTTTAAAATTTTTTGCAGAGATGGGGTTTCACCATGTTCCCCAGAATGGTCTTGAACTCTTGGGCTCAAGCAACCCTCCCCAGTTGGCCTCCCAAAATGTTGGGATTACAGGCATAAGCCACTGTGCCCAGCCCCAGCTACAGGTAGTTATTGTTGGAACTGAATTAAATCGTAGGACACTGAATTGGTATCTGCAGAGAATCCCCTTGGTATGGAAAACTCACAATTTGGTATCAGAAGTGTTGAGTAAGAAACAGTTTTCCTTTAACCACAAATTTCTGAAGTCTCCATAACTTACTGGTTAAACACACAACACACACACTTTTTTCAATTTAAGTTAAATGACTAGTATACCAAGATCTTGAGCACTGCCATGCACCCATGATGAGTCCACTTTCTGAACACTGAGAGCACAGAACTGAAAAGGTATATCCTTGCTTGGGAAAGAATCCTAGAATCTGAATCAGGCCACAGATGACGACATGGGAGAAGCAGGAGGTGGCACAGATGACAGCTTGGCAGGAGGGGAAGTGGCACAGAAGAACAGAGTTTTGTGGATGTTCAGCAGGAAGAGTTGCATCTAGCTGGGGGCGATGGGGAAAGACATCATGCAGAGAAGGGAGGAGAAAATGAACCTTAAGCCTCACATCAGTCACATCATCCCAACAACTCCCTGAGGCAGGCAGGGTACCCATTCTACAGATGAAGAAATGGAGGTGAAGAGGGATGAGGTAACCTGCCCAAAGTCACACAGTTAGTGGGGGAGTCTTGAATTGCTTTGTCTCATTCCAAAGCCCATGTTCTCTCCTCTACATCAACAAAGTTCAAATAATGTTCTGTGGAGCCCTGGCAGGTGGGGGGTGAAAAAAGTCAGGAGAAGGCTGCGTCCATGGGGCTTGGACCCTGTCCTAATTTCAACCTCAACAGTTCTGCTTCCATATATATTTATAGATTGGGGTTCTATGTAAGATTCCATTTGAAAGAAAGTTCTGCAGTTAAACCACAGGGTGTTGACCTGTGCCCCAAATCAGGCCAACACCCACCTAGCTTCCAGACCTCGGGCAAAGCACTGACCTCCTAAGCCTTAGCTTCCTCAATTACAAAATAGGTATAATAACCCACATCACAGGGCTGTTGAAAGGATTACATGCTCAAAGAGATGGAGGCTGGGCACGATGGCTCATGCCTATAATTCCAGCACTTTCGGAGGCCAAGGTAGATGGATCACCTGAGGTCAGGAGTTCAAGACCAGCCTGGTCAACATGGCGAAACCCCGTCTTTACTAAAAATACAAAGATTAGCCAAGAGGGGTGGCAGGCACCTGCGGTCCAAGCTACTCAGGAGGCTGAGGCAGGAGAACTGCTTGAACTGGGGAGGTGGAGGTTGTAGTGAGCTGAGATTATACCACTGCACTCTGGTCTGGATGACAGTCTGACTCAAAAAAAAAAAAAAAAAAAAAAAAAACAAACAAACAAAAAAACCCCAAAAAACAAAACAAAAGAAAACAAAAAACAGATAAGGAAAGCACGTGGCACAGTGTCTGGCACTCAGTACAATGGCATTCTTACTAACTTGTGGAAAATAGCAAGGCCAGTCCTGCGAGGAAAGAGAAAAAGAAAACAAGAAAGAAAAAAGAAAAAGAAAAAAAGAAAAAAGAAAAGAAAAGACTGGACTGAATGTTGCTATGGACTGAATGTTTGTGTCCCCCACAAATTCCTATGTTGAAATCCTACCCACAATGTGATGGTATGAGGAGGTGGGGCCTTTGGAGATAATTAGGTCATAAGGATGGAGCCCTCATTAATGGGATTAGTACTCATATAAAAGAGACCTCAGAGAACTCTTGTTCTCTTTCCACCATGTGAGGACACAGCGAGAAGTTGGGCATCTGCAACCTGGAAGACAGTCCTCACCAGAATCTGACCTTGTTGGCATTCTGACCTCAGACTTCTACCCTCCAGAACTGTGAAAAATACATATCTGCTGTTTATAAGCCACCCAGTCTATGATACTGGTATAGCAGCCTGAACTGACTTAGACAATCATGCAGCTATTGCAGGAATTTTTAGGGACACTAAAAAGTACTCCCCACAAAGAGTTGCAATGATTCTAACCTCTGCTTTGCACTCTCTCCTGGTCTTGATAAACGTAAGTTTGTCTTTGTACTAGGACACACACCTAGAGCTGAGGGAGGCCTCGGTGCCTGAATTTGCTGAGCTGGGGTCATGTCTCCATTGTTGCTTGTCAGCTGGTTCAGCAAGAAGCTTAATGGAGACTAGGCTTTGAGGGATGAGATCAGTAACCCCAAACCCCCAAACTAATTTACTGCATTGCTTAGAGCTCCCAAAGCCACAGGCTGTCCCCTAAGCTGACACTTGGCTCTTATGCCAAGAGCCCCAGGGTGGCGGGAGGCAGGTGTATCAGCTCTACCAAGCCTCAGAGCCTCCTCCCTTGGCAATCTGGGACCTTACCCCTGGGCAGAATTCTGCCACCAGGCTCTGACAGTTTCTCTTTGGAGAGGTTTAACCCTTTCTCTCTTCCAGGCAGTGGAGAGGGTCATTTGGTACAGAGCACTGAGCAAGAAGGTCGACTTGTGCCAGGCATACAACTTGCTCCTTTCCTGCTCAGTCTGCCAGAATGAACATGTCAGAGCTGGACGCACCCACAGAAGTCATCTTCCCATGGTAGGGACAAGGAAACCAAAGCCCTGAGACATCAAGCAAGTAGCCCGAGGACACAGTGCTGGCTGCAGGGAGGGGCAGAAGACTTGGCCTCTGACCTAAGCTCCTCATATAGCACTTTCTAGGGCCCTTTCTTTGCCTTGTGCTGGTTTGAAAGTCCTGGACTCACTCCCAGAGGTGCTCCTTAAGCCTGAATTCTACAGATTATAAACACAAAATATGCCTACAATATATACACAGATACAGATTATATATATGTAGATATGTATATATCATATACCTACATATACACATGTTTGCAGTTGATAATTAGTATCTAGAGAGAATGTTAAAGAGCCTGGATAAGCTCAACTTCCTTTTATTTTATTATAGAATAATGATAACTGAAGAGGTGGGGAAAAGTCAGAAATTCATGGTGCGAGAAAGGGGAAATGTGTGTAATCTGCAAAAGCATACTCAATATTATATGTGCTTTGACTTTTTTTAGGCACAATAGAATGTACTTTGAAACCTTAATGGTAAGGAGCGCATTCAGATTTTATGCTCATCAACAGGGAATACAGCTTAAATAAAAAGATTGGGAGATGCTGTGCTGGACTCACAGCATGTTATAGCTTTGGAGATTGTCAGACCCAATTCCCTGCTACAGATAAGGAAACTTCCACCCAGAGAGGTTAAGTGACTTGTAGTCTAAGGCCAAATGGCTGTTTATTCATCCCTGAGGGGAGCAGCCACGTGGACTTTATCTGTCCATGGCAGCTACATGGTTTGCTGATGACCAACTGAAGGAATTTATTACATCAAGGATGTCAAGATAGAGACAGAGAGCAGTTCCCAACCTCACCTTGGATTTTTTTTTTTTAACAAGGGGGATTCTTGGGAAAGGTGAATTGGAATGTAAGGTTTTACTGATGCACCATTTCCTTGGGGCAGCACCCCAATGGTCCACACACTGGGCTGCACTTGGCCCCAGCCCTCCTTTGTGTTAAGTCTGGGGAGATTCTCTCCTGGCCCTCTTTCAGGGGGAGAAAATGTCTGGCTGCAGGAGCAACTCCTTAAGCAGCTCTCCCCTACCCCTGGTCACCTACAGAGGCCACTGCCAGGCTGGGCAGATGGCTTCAGTCTAGCCCCATCGACCAAGACAAGTTGCAGGTTTTCTCTCATTTGTTCTGACAGGACTGAGCATTTCAGCAGAAGGACTACAGCTCCTAAAACAGCCTGCGAACAGAGGCAGCAGCCCAGGAAGACTTTAGCCACAGCCTCAGGCTAAGACAAGACACGGCCAGACCCTGTCGGGGAGCCCAGGGGAAGGCGACTGTCCCCAGGGCAGCAGCTGCAGATGTGACAGTGCAGGTGTCCACTTACCGCAGTGCGACTGGAAAACCTGTGGCTTGACGACCTGGTTACAGGCACTGCACACTACGAGATAGAAGTCGTCATGTGCTGGGTAATGGCCAAATAAGTGCATATCTGTGGGGGAAATGAAAACAGTGTTTTTTGAAAAAGCAATTAAGTCTCAGAAGGTGTACAGTTGCCTCTTGGAATTTCTTCAAGGACAGTTTTTCAAACACAACACGCAGAAAGGCAATAGTCTTTACTAAGGGAACTCGGTTTGTCATAAGGCAGCTCCCCGCCTCTCAGAGAAGCAATTGCGTCAGAGAATCCCTCCTCATTTCTCCCCTGGACATGGACTGCGGCTGCTCCTGATTCAGTCTGTGGTGCTGAGGGGCTGCTCTGAGTCACATGCTATGGGAATCACCCTGTCCTGAGAGAACCCACATGTTAGCTGGGATTCACTGAGGCTCTATATATCTCAGGCTGGGAGGAACTCCTCCAAACCCATTCCTGTGTAAGCAGCGGTCCTTCAGGGATGTGAGAGGGTGTCTGGCTGGGGACAGAAGGAGAAGTCATTTGGCCTCGGCAGTGCCTGGGTTTCTCCATCACCTGAGGGACATGCTAAGGCTGAAGGAGTCCTCTGAACAAGTGGCTCATTTGTTGCCATCATTACCCATTATTCATTCAATAAATATTTACTGAGCACCTGAATGTGCCAGGCAATGTGCTAGGTGCTCGGGAAAACTGGGGAACAAGAATGAGTTCTCTGCTCTCCTGGAGCTTAAGGTAGCAGAAGAGAGAAGCATCAGGCAGACCACTACACGAGTCATCATTGCCTGCAGCTGTGTTACGGGCTACAGAGGCGATGCACGGGGTCTCCTGGGAGTGTGCGGCAGGTGGCCCTAACCTAGTGTGAGGCAGTGGAGAATGCTTCCCTGAGGAGGGGGCAGGTCATCTGAGACTCCAGGATGAGTAGAGGTTAGGGAAGCAAAGGGCCAGGCAGGGGGAAGGCGGAAAGTTTGAAGATGAAGCCAAGGAAGGAGGTTCTGTGCATGGAGGGAGCCTTGGAGCCTCTTGGCTGGAACAGAACAGGGGAAACAGCAGGGTGAGGCTGGCCAGGCCCAGAAGCCATGAACCTTCCATGCCCAGGTGAGGATTTTGACTCTGACTTTAAGACCAATGGGAAGTACTGGGGCTTTTTAAGCAAAGAAGTGACGCGATCAGGTGCATACTGTCAAAAGATCAGTTACGTGAAAATACCTCCGAGACAATGAACACATATGTACATGGATGTTCACAGCAGCATTACTCAGAATAGCCAAAAAGTGGATACAACCCAAACACCCACCACTTGACAAGTGGATAAACAAAATACCACAGAACATTATCCATCCAGTGAAAGCAATAAGTACTGATCCGGGCTACAATGTGGATAAACCTAGAAAATATTAGGCTAAATGAAAAGAGGCAGACACAAAAGGTCACATATTGAATGACCCCATTTACATGAAATGTCCAGAATAGGCGAATCTATAGAGACAAAAAGGAGGTAAGTGCTTGGTTGGGTTGGGGGGCCTGGAGGAATTCGAGGGTGACTGCTAACAGGTATAGAGTTTCTTTTTGGGTCAATGAAAATGTTCTAAGATCGATAGTGATGACGGTCACACAACTCTGAGAACAGACTAAAACCAACTGAACTGTACACTTTAAATGGTGAACTGTAGGGTATGTGAATTGTATCTCAGCTGGGTGTGGTGGCTTACACCTGTAATCCCAGCACTTTGGGAGGCAGGACGATCAAGACCAGTCTGGGAAACAAAGTGAGACCCCATCTCTACAAAAAATGTACAAAAATCAGCCGGGTGAGGTGGCTTGTGCCTGTAGTTCCAGCTACTCAGGGGGCTAAGGTAGGAGAGTTGCTTGAGTCCAAGAGATCAAAGCTGCAGTGAGCCATGATCACACCACTGCACTCCAGCCTGGGCAACAGAGTGAGACTCTGTCTCAAAAAGAAAAAGAAAAAAATTATCTATCTATCTATCTATCTGACAAAAAAAAAAAAAAAAAAAAAAACCAGCAAAAAAGAACAAACAGTCCAGTTATAGGAAACCCGTGGTTATATCTTGTGCACCACCGGGTGGAGACAGGGCTCTGGCGGGCACCTCCGCCCTGCCTCCTCTTAGCTGACTGGCTTTGAGAGGGCAGCCACGAACAGTGGCAGGGGTGATGGAGGAATTAAACCTCCTCAGGTTGAGAATCCCCACAAGCCCTCATCTGCTAGATTCAGCTTGTGTCTTTAACAAAACCCCTCAAACAGGATGGTTCCCTCAACTGCCATCCTAGGCCAGAGGAGGGGAAGGTTCAAACCCAACAAATACCTAAGGGAGGCCCCCAGGCTCTATGCTCCCTTCCCAGAGCAGCCCTGCTGCTTCAAGGGAAATGGAACTGGCAGGTTTATCATAGGCAAGCGGTGAGGCCCCCACTTGCCCTGAAGGAAGCCTGTGACTGAAAGAGTAGACTGGCCTGTCTGGAGGCAGGTGACTCACACCGTAGTGGCCTCCCAGGTTTCAGGTGCCCGAGGTGGCTGCTTGCCTCATGGAGGGTGGCCAGGACACAGGCCTAACTGTATTTTAAAGGGCGTGGCCTGTCATCCCCTTCATCTCTCGCCACTGACACTTCTAAGACTGGCATGCAGTGTCTTCTGGGAGTTCCTGGAGGGGAGTGTTATTAATCAGGGCCTCGTAGGCAGGAGGCCTGTGGGAAGAGAGGCTGAGACAAGAGCCCGATGCTGGGCCCAGCCAACACCCTGTGGGCAGGCGGGACCCTCAGTGCAGAGCCTTAGAGCCGTGGAGATGACCCTTCTTGGGCCTTAACTGTTGACACAACTCCTGTTTTGCTTTTAATTTACAGGTTATTTTTGTAACATATATTCTTTTTTTTTTTTTTTTTTTTAAATAAAACAAAAGGGATCCAAGTTCTCCGAAGATACATTTGAAAAAAAACAGAAAAGCCAGAAGACATTAAAGAAAAATACCATTACCAGAAAACTTTATTAATACTCTGCATCTCATTTTGACTTAAAGTCACAGTTTATATCCAGGAACAGGCAAAACCAGGAGCTGGTGAGGGCTACAACTTATTTATTTATTCAATAAGCGTTTATTTGGCTGCCTGACATCCTTTCTGCAGCAGGTCAGGCTATGAAGGAATATAAGGTGATCATTAAAAATTAAAACAACAACAACAAACCAAACCAAGCATTAACAAAAATTTCTTGAACATCTACTCTTGTGCCAGAATGACAGGCCACATGCTGGGTGACCTGTCAGGGCCTGTCAGGCTGCCACTGATGCCTCATTCTTCTGTATTCCTCCAGAGACCTGCTGAGCCCATCCCATCTCCCCCACCCCCACACTCACACACATCTGTCATGTCAGTGAGTGGAAGGTAAAGGTTCGGCTCCTTAGAGACTGTGGCCACCTGGGGGTGTGTTCCCCTCCAGGCCTTTCACTCATTGAGACTTTTCCTAGTTTCCCTCGAGGGCAGCGTCAACCTTGTAGTGTCTGCTCTGAGCATGTCTCCTGCGGAAAGTGAGAGGACCTGGGAGTCTGCTTGATTATTCCTCAGTGAGTCAACCTTAGGATATCCTCTACAGGCTGCCCAGGTCCTGAGGGCCCTGCTGATGGGAAGCAAAGACAGGCAGCTGGCTCCCAGGAAGACCACCACTTCACATGGCTAGGTGTTCACAGGCAGTGTGCTGTTCCATTAGAGCAATGTGGGCTGGGGGACAAAGCAGGGAGGGAGGGCAGGGAGAGAGGAGAACTAATGCCAGGCATAATGCTAGGTACTCTACTAATTAATTATCTTTCCTTCTCTCTCTCTCTAATTTACCCCCAAGCAAAACATGCAGTGCACAGTTAAAAACAGTGGTGAGCTGAAGTGGACTGGTGCCAGCTTGTGAGAGCCAATCACACATGTCGCTTCCCAATTTCACGTTTAGTGTCGTCATGGCGGTAGCTTGAAATCAGCCATGGTGGAAGTATTTACGCCAAGGATATGGGCAAACACTACACATCAGGTTTTTGTTTTTCTTTTGTTAAATATTTACTAGTGCACCACTGAATTAAAAACAGGTAAAAAAGTGAAGAGTGAAACCACCTGTAATGCCACCACCTAGTGATAACCACTGTTGACATGTTAATATACATACCTCTCCAGATTTGTGATGTGATAATGTTATTTTAGTTAATCTTCATAATGAACCTGCGAAACTGTCAACATCTCCACTTTCCAGGCAAGGCAACTATAGTAAAGTATTTGCTTGCAATCTCACGGCAGTGATTTGTAAAAAGTAGCATGAGATTCCCGGATATTCTGACTCTAAAGCCATTTCTCTTTTCTCAGGAACATGCTGCTTACGTAGAACAATATCCCATTTCACAGATGAGAAAACCAGTTTGGAAGGATTTCCTGGATGACTAACAGGCTGTCCTCTGAAGGGGCTGTTGGCCTGGGCACTGGCCTGGGGTCAGAGGTGAGGTCGGGAGCACAGGGCTCATTGCTGAACCTTTCCTAGGGTGAGTGTCCTCATCTCTGAAAATGGCTAACAGTCTCTGTTTCATGGGGTTGCTGTGATGGCTCCTAAACACTGCTTGGCCTTGTACCTTTTTCCAGGAGGGACTCAGGAGAGAGTGTGGAGAAAGCTTTCATCATTACCTCTCTTATTTTCAAAAATTCACTAGTTCCCTCCAACGGAGAGTCCTTGCTCCAAAGGACTCTCCCCCATGACATTTCACAGTAGACCTAAGAAGGCTGATCCCTCTGACTGCAGAACTTCATGTGTGTGTATGTGTACATGTGTACACATGTGGACAGAGGAAGGCTGAGAGCCACTGGGAGGCTTCTCTAGGCTGTGGCCAAATGCCAAGAAAACATGTGCCCCGTGAAGATGGAACTTTGTCCAAACACAACGTACAACCATCTCCCAAAGAGACAAAGCCAGACCTGTCTGCTTTGCCCTGTTTTGTCACCACAAATGGATCAGCTGTAGATTAGAGTGCTAGCACCATGACAGCATTATCACAGAGTGATCTGGTCACCCCCTGGCGGGATCACAGGCAGGGAGGAGGCAACTCCACTAACTCCATTTTTCGGATGAGAAAACAGAGGTACATTAGCTTCTGGGTCAATATTTTTAGTTTTTGACCCCAACCCACTATAGACATGTATTCATCCATCCGTCTATTCATCTTTCCATCCACCCACCCACCCCACCCATCCATCCACCTATCCATCCACCCATCCATCCATCATCTATCATTGAAACATGTGGTGTACACGCTGATATTTTCTGTTCTGTTCTATTCATTTCTTTTTGTTTTACTCTATTCTATTTCATTTAAAAAATGCTCATTCAGCTCCCTAAATTAATTTCACGACTGTTTAATGGGTTACAACTCAAAGTTTGAAAAATAATCTTCAGGGCAATGTAGTTCGAGGCTGAGCAGAGTCTGAGAGTTAAGTTGGGATTTAAAGTGGTCTGAGCTGGTCCTCAGTGGTCATCCAAGAGCCTGAAGCCAGAAACAATCATTGGTGCCATTATGCTGCAGCCAGCTAGTACCAGCTCACAAGAGCTGACTATGTGCAATTCTTCCCCACTCTGCATTCAGTGATGCCATGTTGACAGCTTGAAGCAGCCAAGGTGGGAGTATTTACATGATGGAAATCGGCATCCACTACAAACCAGGACTTCTTCCCTCAGAGAGCTGGCTGTTAAAACGTTTACCAGCACTGACTAGTGTCCCCTTCTAGCATCACTGTTTCCTGGCTCGATTTCTCCAGCTATAAAATGGAGAAAATTATATTCATCATCTACCATACTGGGATGCAGACAGGTTTTATGAACTGAAATGGAAATCATTATATTAATTTAAAATTATGGTTATAGCATCAATTATTGACCTAAGAACTTATGCCCAACAGAGCCAGGTAAACAAGTTGATCACTTCCTGTGTCAAATGAGCACACAGAGGCTATAAATTGTCATGGGCAGGGTGGGGGATGGGGAATTAGATTACTGGAGTTCTTTCCAATGTCTATCGACTTAATGCTTACTCATTAAAGGTTATTCAGGAGATTACTCACAGATCAGGCTTGTAGCATTAAACCAGTGCTGCTTATAAATTTATCACACTTTTCTAAGTGCCTCGGTTTTGAGCAAGCAGCCCTCCACTTCCCTTCCTGAACTTCTGGTACAATTCCCATTCACGGCAGAGTCCATCACATTCACGTTATCAGCTTGGTCTGGCACTCTGCCTGCTTCCCAATAGCAGTGAGGTTCTCCCAGGCCTCTGTCCACTCTCACAGCCTTCCTCCCCCTGAAATCTGCCTCCCATACCTCCAGGTGGCAGAGGAGGGAGGGATGGAACAAAACTCAGTTGTGACGTAAGAAGACACAAAGTTTGGGACAATAGAATGGTTCCTACAAAAGTAAAGTACTAACTGACTTCCCAGTGTAGTTGGTAAAGTGCTTCTGAAGTCAACACTGAAAAAGAAACTGGCAGCATGGGAGCAGCGTTTTATTCCAGATAAACAGCCTTCTAGAGAGAACACTTTTGACAAGCAAAGTCATGTGTTTATAAACTTTAGTTTATATCCAATATTCACTTTTGAAAATGGTTACAGTTAAGGAAAAGGCAGGGTGACATCTCCAATTCTCTATTTATATAGGACTTGTTTCTAAGATGGGAAGACAGCTGGTTTTGTGGATTCAGGATCAAGCTAGATGCTGCGTGCCTTTGAATTTGCCCCTGGATACCTTCCAAGGCTCGAGACTTTGACATTATGAAGCAACAACTGGTGAGAGCTCAAATGATGAAAACCTTAAGAGAGACTAAATAAGGCTTGATTCCTCCCTTTTGCAAGCAGGAATTTCAGGTGAAGCACCAGATGTACAGAGAAGCTGCAAGAAGCAGACACTGCTTTGAAGGCAGTCAGACAGCCTATTGGCAATCAGTGATATCTACGCTCGCCATAGAGAATCTCGTGGTGGGAAAAAAGAAGACGGCAAAACAGACAACCTTAAATTCTTCTTTCTTGGAAGAAATAACAAAGCTCCTGAAAAGGGCCTTAGATTTCAGGGTTGTGAAACTACCTCAGTTGCTATAGGAATTACAAAAATGTCAAAATGGCATACGCTATAATGCTATAGCTGTTAACATAATTTTATATAATTTAAACATTATGCTTTTCATTTTAACTTATTCTAAAAGGTATTGTAATGAAAAAAATTGGGGTTGTATTTATGTTAATTTAAACATTCCAAGCTCTTTCCAGGAAGGTAGATGTGAGCTCTGCCTAAAAAGTAAGTCTCAGTTGGGCGTGGTGGCTCAAGCCTATGATCCCAGCACTTTGGGAAGCCAAGGTGGGCGGATCACGAGGTCAAGAGATCGAGATCATCTTGGCCAACATGGTGAAACCCCATCTCTACTAAAAATACAAACATTAGCTGGGTGTGGTGGTGGGTGCCTGTAGTCCCAGCTACTTGGGAGGCTGAGTCAGGAGAATCGCTTGAACCTTGAGGCAAAGGTTGCAGTGAACAGAGATCACGCCACTGCACTCCAGCCTGGCAACAGAGCAAGACTCCATCTCAAAAAAAAAAAAAAAAAAAAAAAAAAGTCTCTGCTCACTGGGAGGTAACTGGACCCACAGATCTTGGTAGGACCTATGGATGTGATAAATCTGTAACAATGGCCAGAGGACCAGGTGCTACTGAACTTCCCTGGAAAACTATCAAAAAGCTGTGCTGGTGGCTGACAGTGGGTTTGATCTGTGGGCTTCCACTTACATGAACTCAGACAGACCAAATTACTGAGAAGAACAGCAACTGTGGTTCAAGGATATGTGATTCACTCCAAGCAGATGCAAATCTGGACACAGAATGGCTGGTCCCAAGAGTCTTCCTTTCCCCTAATAATCTTTATGCACTTATTATACTGTATTTATTAATTTTTCTTTTTGCTATCAGAGTTTCAGTTGCATTTTAATCGCTTAACGGTACATGGAAAGCTTAAGGCAATATACAAAAATGCTTCTCCTTTGCTCTGACAGAATGATTTTATTTGTTCCCCAACTCAAAAATCTCCTTAAATTCATAGAAGAAAACAAGTTGGGGTTTGAAAAAATGACCTCAGACTCGACATCTCCCACTTCCCCAGCAGAATGTTGAGCTCCCCTCTAGGAAAATGTGATCACTTTGTTTCTCAGATCTCTGGAAACCCAGGGCTCAACTGTGAGAGATTCAAAATCAGTGAAATCTGCAAAAGGAAAATGAAGGAAGAAAACTAGAAAAGCAAGCAGCAGCGGTGAGCTCTCCAGCATCAAAGGGAGTGAGCAGGCGGGTGTGTGCAGGCAGCAGCAGCGAATCTTTTCTTCTCTTGCAAACCAGTGGCTAAAATGGCTCCTGGCCTCTTCTTGCCATGGCTAGGCTGGAAGGCATCCCCTCCCTGGCTGGAGCCCAGGGCTGGGCCTGGTAGCAGGTTGGTGCTGAGAAACACAAGGGGCAGGTGGACGCTCCCCATTAGGCTGCATGAACAGGATGTCCCCTCTGGACCCCAACCCCAACCACCCAACAAAACACGACCACACAAGACAGTCTCAGTCCCACTTCCTCAGGAGAAGAAACTTTAAAGACCAGCATTCAAGATGTATGGAGGTGAAGGGGCTACACTGGGTCCCCAGGATGCTTCCTTAGGCCTCAGGTCTCTCCCAGAGTTGAGAACAAATACCATGAGAGATGGGCCTTAAAAATGCAGTGCCTCCTTGCTGGGCCCTGGAGTTTGGAAGCCCAAGTTCAAATTTGGCATTTGGCTTATAATCTTCTCAAAGCTTGTGTTTCCACACTTGGAATTAGATGATTTATTTGTGAAGGGGCTGGCACATAGAAGGGATATAAAAAAATAGAACATGTTATTATTCATGGCCTTCTTCGCATCTCTCCCACTCACCTGGCCCCTCCTCAGGGAAGCCTCTCTCTCCCCTCCTGGTGCGCCCTCACTCAGCAAAGCCCGGCAGCTTTCCTAAGGCTGTCGTAGAGTGGCTGGTTTATGTCTCTGATTCTCACCAGATGGGAATCTTCTGGAAGACAGGAATTGTGACTTATAGCCCTTCCTATCTCCATAGCCAAACAGTCTGGCACGTGGTAGCTGCTTAATCAATGGTAATATGTTAACTAGGCTGAGGTTCCCAAGAAGTTGATTTATTTTCCACACTCGTTCATTTTCTCTTCTCTCGAAAGAGGAAGTAGTAAATGATAATAAATTGCCCTAATATCCATGCTGCTATCTAAGATTACGAGGTCAATAATTGTCTCTATTTATTCACTCTTTGAGCTGCTTGGAAGATAAGTACTAAGGGAATCTAAGGCATGCTCCAGGTGAGCCGTCAGTGGAAAGTGGTCTATTCCTGTGCCCACCATGCCAAGTGCATGAAAGCTGCTCCTTCCCCCCACCCCATGGCAAACACAACTACTCTGCACTCAACAAGGCCCCTCTTCAGAACCAGTGTTTGGGATGGGCTTGGGTGTTTTTTGGATGCTCTCTCTGGTCCCATTTTCTACTTCCTGACTTCCGGCTGCCATTGACATCGAGACTGTGTGTGATCCTGGGCCTGGAAGATTTGGACTTCTCCCTCCCCTTCCTGTCCCAGCTCTGTACTGTCTGACACTGGGCCAGCATGCAGGGGGCTAACTGAGGGCACATGTTGGCAATCTGAGCCCAAACTGGCAGAGATCTCACTGATTGACTAGACAGTGATGACCTTGGTAGCCAAGAGAATAACTGTGCAAAGCGCTCACCTTGGCCTCTGCCTGTCTTAGGCTCATGCATATCTTCATCTTCCCCACCCTATCATAGTTCCATTCATAGTAGGAGCTAAGTAGAAGTCTTACTTGAAGATCTCCTTTAGGCAACTGAATTCAGCCTTCTCTCTGACACTTAAGTAGACTTTGGAATAAAAAAATAGCTACCCTGAGGTATACTGAAGAACTTGATGTCCGCCATATTGCTTCTTGAGATTCACATGATGAGAGGCTTTTCTTTTATTTGGATGAAAAAAGACAGGAATCCCAGGCAAAGAAATGAGGTGGATGATGAGTTGTCTGTGGGAGCCAAAACCCTGTATTGAGGGCTCTCATAGCTCTGCTAAGACTAGAACAATGATGAGAAAAGCAGTTCTCACTAGGTCTTCTTTTACTGTTTAGAGATTTTAATTTAGAAATGGACTGAATGGCCTCAGGAGGCACCAGGCAGCAGCATCCATCTACCACAGACAGAGATGCACCACCTGTCCCAACACAGTATTCTGAGAGATTTCCTGGATGACATGTTGCAGGACTACACTGGAAGCAGAGTCCATAAAGAAGCCCTCCTGCAGTGCCTTGCACATGCAGGAACATGACATTTGTAAAGGCACAAGGAGAGGCCTTTGCCAGTGGGACTGCATCACAGCAGGCCTCAGCTATCAAGCTATTACTACAAATGTCATCCAGAACATGTGATGGAGACCACAAGAAAATGCCCACTCCAGAAAATTCCCCCATCATGTTGCACACACCAACCCCTGCTCAGTGGTGGGTGATTATATCAGTGTTCTGCTTGGAGATTCAGGGATGAAGAAGAGACACACTGCTCGGAATCCCTGAGACTAGAGTCCAGTAATGACAGGCAATCCCACGGCTGATGGTCTTAATGGGTCCTACTGGCCATGCTGGGCTCCTTTTCAGAGGGTCTAGGGCGAGAGACCTCTGATCCTGTGGCACTTGTTAGTGTCTCCAAGAGGAAAGCAGAAGTTGGCTCTGGCTGTGATTGATCTCTAACTGGCAAAGCAATTGTGACTTTTTTCCCCCCTATGGAAGGCCTTTAGTCAAGGCTATTGGAGCCCCACAAGTCCCTCAAGATTACAATAATCGTCCAAACAATGCTGCCAGAGCTCAGAGGTAAATGTGCCATTTGGCTCCATCGAGGTCAGTGTCCACTTGGGAGAGCCAGAAAACAGTGGAAAGGAACTGTGTAATGTCCCTGGGAATCGGTGTTCAAAGCACTCCAGCCACCAGGGCAGCCACACTACACGAAGCCGCTAATAGAGATCCCAAGGCATTCTCCCAGGAATGGGTGCTTAGAAAGGGAGCCAGAACCACTCCAGCTGGACTGGCTATCGACTGCACCAATGCTGCCGAGGGACAGAAATACACCTTTGCTCTAAGGGAACAGAAAGAAGTACTGGGGCATCTCAGCACATCCGGGCCCCTCAAGCCAGCAGCCTGTGCCTGGAAGACCACTTTGAAGGTGCTGGGGCTTAAAGCACAAGGGCCCAGGAATTAAAACTCCTCCATAGAAGAGCTACAAAAAGTTGTTTTAAGGTAATGGAAAATAAGATTGATCAGCTAGAGGAGAAAAATCAGTGTCCTTAATCACAAGTCAAGCATGAAACTAGTTATGGGCCAAAGAAAAAAGGGACACTGTTGGCAAGATTCATGAAGCCCTGTGATTGGGTCCCAGTCCCTGGGTTCCCAGCTTCAGTTTCCACCAAATCCTCTCTCACCACTGCCCATTCCCGACTCCTCCCTCCATACTCGCCAAAATCCTATGTATCCCTCAAGGTCCAGCTTGGTGTAACCTCCTTCAGGGAGTCTTCTTCAATTCCTGAGGAGACAACAAACACTTTTTCTCTATTTGCATGCTCCTCTGCATCTTAGTGCTACACTTAGCCCACTCTGTCTGGTGTTTAAAGATAGTGGTGGATACGGCTGTCTTTCCCATTCGTACACTGTTTTATATACAGACGCAGACATTTATCAGTCAAAAGTGAAGACTGCCAGAAACGTGCTCAAATGCTTAAAAAAGCACCAATGAATCAAAGCTGCCTTAGACTAAAGAACCACACAGGAAACTTAGCTGGGCAGCTGTGGGGTAGTGGAATGAGCAACAAATTCCTGCTCTGCCTCCAGCTGGCTGTGCAATACAGGGCAAGCACAGAACATCTCTGGATCTCCCTTTCCTCTTCCAGAAAACAGTGTCTTACCTCCCCTGTAAGGTTGCTGCTAGGATTAAATGAGATAACTTATGCCAGTGATAGCATCTTATAGGTACTCAATTAAATGCTCAAGAAATTTAACTGAATTTTAGCCTGAATTAGCTCAGTAAAAAGCCCAAGACCCTCAAAGGAACACTATTTTATAGAGGCAGCCCAGTGTTATGCTTAGAATGCAGGTTCTGGAGTCAGATGGCCTGAACCTGAATTCTAACACCACCTCCTTGGGAAATTTCTCTAGGCCTCAGTTTCCTCATCTGCAAAATGGGGTGGTAATAATAGGGTAGTTGTCAGAATAACATGGGATAACACATGTCTGATGTCTGATATTTGGGATGCTGTCAATACATATTATTGTTTAGAATCAGATTTTGCATGGTAGGACTTAAAAAAACACAGAACAAAACAATTAGTATGAAGTTTCTCTGGAGCAAAACAGTTAGTATGAAGAATAAAATCACTGTTAAAAGTCACCAGACTTTGAACTTCCAGGCATCTAAGCCACAGGGTGAGCAAACAGTAGATGAGGGCTTCTCAAAGTGTGAATACGACCTGCAACTTTCTTGCCAAATACAGATGACTAGATCCCATCTCAGATCTAGGAAATCAGATTCTCTGGGGTGTGGAGTCGAGCAGGATGCCTTTTAAGCAAGCTCCTCAAGGGATCTGATAGCTCCTAAACTTAGCCAATCATTGTCCTATCGTGATCACTACTAAAGTAGAGTCACCCACTGATATATCCCAGTATTAATCTGGTAATATGGAACATCTTGCTAGTTAAAAGATTCTGTTAGCTAAGGGGAAAGAGTGTTCTGTACATGCAGGGGTACTGAGGGTACACCTGGCACATGGTTCAGTTTGCCCCTCTGAATCACCTGTACTTGTGAGCTCTTTGGATATATGTGTTGGAGGGCCATGAGCTCAACGGTGTGCTGGAGCCGAATGGAACCGCTCATGACAGCCAATTGTGCACATCTTTTCCCAGCTTCATATTTAGAGACTTCACATTGGTAGTTTGAAATTGGCACAGTGGGAGTAGTTACACCTTGAACATTGGCAAACACTGCAAATCAAGGCTTTTACATTTCTTCAGAGAGCCACTGTATTGGCACACCACTGGTTCTCATCCATAATAAAGTTCTGTGCAGGAACCCAAACTCTATGGAATGTGGCCCACGGCATTAAATTTAGGTCTGGGAAGGTTTGGGGTCCCTTAAAGCCTGGTGTCTGAAAACCTTCCTAAGATGCTAATGATGTTCTAGCATTTTAATCCGCACAGCCTGGCTCAAGAGAAAACTTCCCTTGTGCTCTGTGGTCATGCCCTAAATCCCAGCTTTGGGCCAACCATCTAGCAAACTGCAGTCTTGATACCCAAGTGGAACGAGTCAAGGCATGGACACTTCAGGGCCAATCCTTCATCAGCGCTAGAAAAGCAACTCTGTTCTCCCGAGGGCTGCCCAGTGGCCTCTATACCTCAGGAAGCCGATCTATAATATGTGGATGGGGCAGAGGTTTGACAATCAATCTCTCATCTCTGGGTTCCGAGGTAAGGTGGTCTAGGTAAGCGTCAGCCCCTACTCCCCAGCCTGCTGTTCAGACACCCCCAGCTGCCTTTTAAAAGGTCACCCATAAGGAGCCGTAAGCCCTGCAGTTGGCCCTGTTTCAGCAGATACCACTGGGGAAACAAAGACCTTTCCTTTAAATTCCTCCACTCAGCAGTCAGGTGAGTCAGGGAAAATTCAATCCAATTTCCCAGTAAATCCTACTATGCTCTGGAAGGACACGGTTTGAAAAACTATTTTTGTGCTTTTATTTACTTAAGGTCTGCATGCCTGAGGAAGCTTTTTCATAGTGCCATCAAACTGCCTCTCGCTTACCAGAAAAAACAAAGATCCCACCTTTCTGTAACACCACCAGCCCGGCCACACAGTTCAGAGGAACTGCAGCTCCAGGCCCTTAATTCCTGGCGCCAGAAGGCTACCTCCAGCACCCAGCACAGCAGCCTGGCTCCAGCGTGGGGCTTTCCCCTTCCTGGGCTGCCCAGGGCTCACACAGTTTTGTTTTTCCGGGTTTAAATGAAGTTTCTGATTCAGAGGCATGACCTGTCTCTATGGGGTTTGTGTCTGTGATTCCAGTGGCTTCATAGTGTAAACTGCTGGGGTCAAGGCTGGGTATCTCTGGATGGTCCCATCTTTCTAGAAGGTTCAAATGCCCACATGAGAAAACAAAACCCCTTCAATCTATTCAGGACTTGGAGTTGTCTGTATTGGTAAACTCAGACTTTGTCCCACGTCTACTTTCTACCCCTGTGTCAAATCCATCAGCCTGCCAACTTCAACTTAGACTCTTAACAGGACTCAATGCAACACACAGGCTTCACTCTGCACCTGCCCAGCAGTGGTGGGTTGTAGAGTGGCCCCTACATTGCCATGGGAGGCCAGGAAGGGCAGTGGGCCAAGGCAGACGGCATCCATGCATCCACACCACAGGGCTCTGAAAGAAATGGCCAAGGGCCCTTCTTCTCTGCCCTAGCTCTTTCTCAGCTCCCCTGGGAATGTGGACTACTGGGACCCCATGAGTCAGTGCTCCTCTGCTGGCCCCACCCCGATGTCCAGGGTCCTATCCAGTGGAGGGACGGCTCCAGCCCTGGCTGTTGTGAGTGGCTGTTGTGAGAAGGTGGCAGGACTTGAGCAGTATCCTCGGTGCTCCGGGCTTTTATCACTAACTTTTCAAGGCATGAGACCTCTCTGGGGCCCTAGAACACCCTATATCTTTACTGGTGAGATAAGGCAGTGGGAGCCAGGTGCGGTGGCTCACACCTGTAATCCCAGCACTTTGGGAGGCTGAGGTTGGCAGATCACCTGAGGTCGGGAGTTCAAGACCAGCCTGACCAACATGGTGAAACCCCATCCCTACTAAAAATACAAAAATTAGCCACGTGTGGTGGCTGGCATCTGTAGTCCTAGCTACATGGGAGGCTGAGGCAGAATTGCTTGAACCTGGGAGGCGGAGGTTGCAATGAGCCGAGATGGCGCCACTGCATTCCAGACTGGGAGACAGAGCGAGACTCCGTCTCAAAAAAAAAAAAAAAAAAAAAAAAGAGATAAGGCAATGGGCAATGGGACAGGTCAATGGGTCCATACCTAACTGTGCATTGGAATCTTTCAGGAGCTCTTAGGGGACAGATGACTGCATTCCAGCCAGCCTGACTGAACTGGAAATTCTGGATATGCATCCATTGCAAGAATCTGCATTTTGGAACAAAGCTTTCCAGGTAACTTTGATATAGCTGTTCAACCCGACACTGGCCTAGACTTCCCCAAGGGTACCTTCCCTTAGGAACAGTCTATGATTTTATCTATTTCCACCCAGTTATGAACTGGAATAGGGAAGGCTCAGGGGTGAGAATCATGTGCTTGATTTGCCTCTCCAGTGATCAGAGATGGGACTATAATACTGTCGCCTCTCTGAGACGGCTAAGTGGTCCAGGAAGGAACCCTCCACAGGTAAGGGACCAAGAGCTGTGTTCAATAGGGTTTGTGTCCCTGTCCCCTCCCTGACTCTCAGTGGGGAGGACTTCTACCAGCCTTGGCCAGAGGGAGAGAAATGGGCATCCCTCCGCCTGGCCAAGCTCCAGAGGCTAGAAGTGGGGGCCCAGCTTCCTTTCCTGGCCTTGGAGCAGAGTCTTCCTGGATGCCCTGTCAGGTCCCTCAGGATGTGTTCCCAGAAAAGCCCTTCAAGACAGCTGACAGCCATGCTGACACCAAATCAAACCAAGAAAGCAAACCCTAAAATCTGATATGAATAGAAGGGAAGGGTCTAGCTGTCTTGCTTCCAAAAAGGCCAGCTTAAGAAGGGACTCCTGAGCCTGGCTGTCCAGACATGTGCGTGTATGGGTGAAGAGGCAGCATAACCCACCCTGCCCCAAGAGAAGGTTCAGAACATGGGCTGTGTTCATAAGAAGGAAGCTCTTGTTGGAGATGAGTGGAAACATCTTAGGGAAAACTAGCCTCTCATTCCAACTAACAAGGAAGGGGAAGCATTTCAGGGTAGCCCTAGAAATAAATTTGCATGCTTGCCTGACATTTCTACAAACACTTATTCTATGTGTTAGGTGCTGGCCTGGGGCTAGTCTATGACAGATCCTTAAGGGAAAGATTTATTGATAAAATAATATTATTGAAAAAACATCAATCACAGCAGCCGGCATTTATTGAGTATTTACTCCATGTTAGGTACTGTGCTAAGTGCTGTTCATTGATTGTTTCATTTAATCCTCACAGCAGCCCTGCAGGGGTGACATTATCTCCATTTTATAGATAAGGAAATAGAAGCTCAAAGAGGTTAAGCTATTGGCTCCCACTCTCACAGTATGGGAATGCTGGAGCCAAAACCCGAACTCAAGTCTGCTGAATCTTAACTGTTAGGACACTGTGCCTTTTTAAAGAGGAGGGCAGCTGGGAGAAAGGGAGACAGGCAGGCAGGGAAGTAACAAGATCTCTGAGGTCAGTTATGAATAAATACCCGTGGTGTAGCATTTACCAAATGTCCAAGAACCAATAAAGAACAGAAGCTCCTGTCTACAATGAGGATCAGCTAGGACAACAACATACACACTTAACACAATGAACGAGCCGGACAGCAGAGTGAGCTGATGTAATAAAGGGCTAACTTGAGCCAGACAGTTAAGAGAATGGGATGGCATAAAGTGACATGATTAAACAGGCAGAAAGGGCAAAGCATGCTAGAGGAGGGAGCCATGAGCTCTGGCTAAGGTGCCAAGGGCTTTCTCTATAAGAGGCCTTCCTGGGGGCGGGTGAGAGCTTGCCATGGGCCTTAGTGCTGTAGGGTGGGAAGGAGAACGCCAGCTGCTCCAGGATTTGGTAAGTTGGATATGCAGGAAGTTCAGGGGGCTGGCAGCTAGTGGCACCTGTGCCAATGGGGAACCTGGGGTGACTCAGTGTGGGAAACAAGAGGTTGTTGGTCTCACCCACTGCCCTCATCTACTCACTCATTTATTCAACACTTATTTATTGTCATTGACTATATGCCAGACACTGGGGTACAGAGAAATGAATGTGATGATTTATGGCCTCAAGGAGCTCACAGATCATGAAAGGAGACAGGCCGAGACTCACAAGCCCACAGTACACTTGGCAAGTGATAAACAGGACGTGTGTGTGGCTCATGCTGCGGCAGAGGGCAGGGAGAGCTTCACCAGGATGACCCCAGAGTAGGTTCCTGACAGATGAGCATAAGCTTCCAGGCAGTCACAGGGGGAGGAGTAGCCCAGGTTGTGGGAATAGCAAGAGCAAATGCAGTGCAGTGAGACGTGCTGGCCTGGTGAGGGTGCCACAGGTGGGTGAGTGTAGCAGGGAATGAGGATGCTGGGGGGAAGGGCAGGAGATAAGGCCAGAGAGGTGCGAGGCAGGGTTTTACCAGGTGCTCATGAGTATGAGAGAGAGAATGCAGAGAGCAGTGATTGGGTGCTTGTTTTGGAAGCAATGCTGAGCTTGCTGGAACATGCCTGGAGGTGAGAGGGCTGCTGCAGGGTCTAGGGATGCAGGGACAGAGAGGATGCAGGACCTGAGAGACATTTATTTTGAACTGACCACTGTGGGAAATGACTTAGAGCTTTCTGGCTTGGCTTACTGGGAACAGGGGAAGACAGATGGGAATGCAGGTTACATGGTGCTAGAGACAGAACTGCATCCCCCTGGACTCACGTGCTGAGGCCCTAGCCCCCAGTGAGGTGGTATTAGGAGATGGGACTTCTGGGGAATGATGAGGTTTACATGGGGACCTGAAAGGGGAGCTCCATGATGGGATTAGTGCCCTTGTAAGGAGAGGAAGAGACCCAGGGCTCTCTCTGCCCAGAGAGCACCCGTCCACTCGCCACGCGGGCACCCTGATCGTGGGTGTCAGCCTCCAAAACTGTGAGAAAGAAATCTCTGTTGTTTAAGCCACCCAGGCTATGGTACTTTCTTATAGCAGCCCGAGCAGACTGAGGACATATGGGGAAGAGAGCTTTGTTTTGCAGCCTACTGAGTGTGAGAAACTGATCTGCAGTCCAAGAGGCAAGCTGGGGCCAGAGAGACAGAGTGGGGACATCATGAGCAGGAGGGGGCCGAGCTGGGGTTGTGCAGAGTCTCCCTGTGAAACAGTGTTGTCTGACAACAGGGTTAAGGCTAGAATTTGGGGAACACCAATAAATAACAAGAAGATGAGAGGAGGGAAGGGGCCAGTGAAGGAAGCTGAGAGGAACGTTCGCAGAGGTAAGAGGTGAGTCAGGAGGAAGTGTCCAGGAGGACCCAGCAACAGAGTCAAAGGCACAGAGAAGCCACGTGGGAAGCACTGCAGTGTCCGACGCCTCTGACAAGGAGTGAAAGCTCTGGGGAAAAAATAGGGTGTGGAAGTCAACTGGCAGTTGCTCTGGGGGATGTACAACCAAGAAAGGGTGACTTGTTTCAATTTTAAACAACAAATATGTGAACGGGGCTTTAGTCTGCAAGAAGCCAGCAGAGCCTTATTTTCCCTTTTGCCATCTTCACCTGGCCTCCTGGGCCAGGGCACACTGCCATCCAGGGGTCCAGCCAAGCTTCCTGTGCATGGATGACCACCTGTTGTCCCAGGAGTTAGCACTGTCTAACTTCCCAGCATAGCTGCCTTTCTGCTGCCCCACCACAATGCCAGCTACATTGGGAGCTGACCACATGCCACACACCCTGCTTCACAAACACCAGTTAGTGTCCTGAAGAACCTCACGAGGGAGACTTGACCAGACCCAGCTTAGAGGTGAAGAACCCAGGCTTTAGAGAAGTCAAGTCACCTGCCCGATGTCACACTGCTGGTCAACGCTGCGCAGAATTTGAACACCGTGTGTCAAACTCCACTGTGCTTCCCTACCTCAAAAGAGCCTTTCATTTCTTCCTTGAAAGAGCCGCCCCACACTGACACAAACCCATGCAGGGTGAGAACAGGACACGCCTTCTCATGCGGCACTCCTGGGTAGACTGTTGCAGGGATGGTCCCCCAGTTGTTTACACCTTCCTATCTTCACACCCTTGGGTGCCCTCTTCTCACATTGATTCTGGGCTCAGTCACATGACATACTTTGGCCAACAGACCATCAGCAAATGTGACAGATACTTATAAAATACTTCTGCACTGGGTTTGTGTGCCCTCTCTTGTTCTCCTTGGAACCCTCATGTGGAAAGCCCGGGCTGGGCTGCAGTAGCATGCACGGACCCACACGGAGCACGAGTGAGCTGTTCCTGCCCAGACCTCTCCAGATCCAGCAGCCTCCTAACCACCAGACAGGCGAGGGAGGGCCTCTCTGCCCATCCAGCCCGGGTTGTGCTATCCACACCAGAAGAAACACCCAGAAGACCCACAGGATCATAGTAAGTAACGTTTACTGTCTGAAGCCATCAAGTTTTGGGGTGGTTTGTTGCATAGCAAAAGCTAACTGATCCGAGTCCTTAAAGAAGGCCCAAGCCAGCATCTCCTTCTAGCTTGGAAGCACTGGAGGATAATTCTTGGATCTCTAGTGTCCACAGACTCTTTCTGCAATGTCAGAACCACCCAAGAATACAGCACTGTCCTTGGCCTGGAGGGTCACTGTGCTCCTAGAGAGTGGCAAAAGGAAGAGGCCTTTATATACCTTCTCCCCGGGACACACAAGGACCTGCAGGCAGCCCTGGTGGGTGCCAGGTTACTTAGGGACAAGGTGACAGTGGCATGCTCTTGCCATATTGTCCCCAGCCGAGTGTTTTTCCACTGATGCGAAAGGAAAAGATAATTTCTCTAGTAAGCTCTACTGCAAAGGCTCCGAGGCAGCATTTCATCAAAGGGTGCTGGGGAGCACTGGGGAGACAGCAAAACCCAGCAACTTCCAGCTCCACTCAGCAAGGAGCTTGCTGCTTGCTGCTTCCATTTCCAGAGAGGTGGAAAAATGAATGAGCACTCAGGAAAGCCAACCTGATCAGCGGCACTTTGACAAGATGACAAAATTGCTCCCTCCTCCAGTCCAAACCCACTCTTTGTGGTGAACTATTATGGGAAGGAAGCATCAACTAATTAGAAGCATCTCTGGGACATGAGAAAAATCAGCACCTAAAATGCCTAAGCAGAGAGAATTCCTTGTTAAGAAAAGAGAAAACAAAACAAGAAACTGCTAGGATGTCACTTAGCCCAAGCATATATATAAAGGGAGGAGGAGATAAGAATTAATTGGGACAGGAGCTTCTACTCAAGTGACATAAAAGACACAATTATTTTTGCTGCTTTTACAGATCAAGTGCCCCTTCCAGGTGGGGATAGAGCCCTGGCACCACCCACCATTTTGAAAAATGACTTTCAGTCTTTGGTAGTTCTAATGAAGCTTGAAATTAAGATGGTTCTTTTGTTTACTCCCCGTTTGGGAAGCTCTAGCCACCTATCAAAAACACCACTGTCTGGATTATTTATTTCTCATTGCCCAACCTATGGGGCATAGAAGAGTTTTATGAAGTCAACATGTGAGGCGTTTCTCCCAAGGAAGGGTGGATGCACCTCCCCATATTGCAGAGCACTTTTATACTATGGTCCTTTGATAATCTGGATTTTCACAGACAGGACTGATGCCTGACTTGGAGCAGGGCAAAGAGCCCTGGAAGTCAGAGGTTTCATTCTTGTCACCCTCTTTCATTAGCAAGCTGCGAGCACTTGGGTAAGTCCCTTAACCTTGATAAAATTCAGTAAAACAAAGGGTTAGTGACTAATATATTACATCCTTTTTAAAAAACAAGTTGTGGTTTAAAGAGCCCCACATAACATGAGATCTACCCTCTTAACACATTTGTGAGTGTACAGTACAGTATGGTTAACCATAAGCACACTGTTGTAAAGCAGATCTCTAGAATTCACTCAGCTTGCACAACTGAAACTCCACACCCACTGAGCAGCAACCCCACTTCTTCCTTCCTCCGGCCCCTGGCACTCAACTATTCTATGCTCTGCTTCTACGAGTCAACTATCTTAGATACCTCGTATCAGTGGAATCAGGCAGTATTGGTCCTTCATGACTGGCTTATTTCATTGACATAGTGTCCTTGAGGTTCAAATATATATTCTTACAATGATACTGACATGGTACTCACTGTTTCCATGGTAAGTGGTTACATATATTAACTTACTTAGCCCTCACAGAAACCCTTCGAGGTAAGGTAGCATGATTATCTCCTTTTGATAGATGAGGAAACTGAGGCACAGGGAGGTGAAGTGAGGTGCCTATGCTTACCTGCTATGTGAGTGGCTCCAGACTCCTTTACCCACCCCCCCCAAGACAGGGTCTCACTCTGTTGCCCAGGCTGGAGTATATTTATGCTATCATAGCTCACTGTAGCTTTGACCTCCTGGGCTCAAGTGATCCTCCCAACTCAGCCTCCCGAGTAGCTGGGACAAAAGGCACATGCCACCACATCCACCTAATTTAAAAAAATTTTTTGTAGAGACGAGGTCTGACTATGTTGCCCAGGCTGGCCTCGAACTCCTGGACTCAAACGATCCTCCAGCCTTGGCCTCCCAAAGTGCTGGGATTACAGGTGTGAGCCACCACACCCAGCCCAGACTCCATCTCTTGAACATAACACCATGTTCTTTCTGTACAGTTTAAAATTTCTATTTTAGCAAGTAGGCTCACAGAGATACTGAAGTCACTGAGGATGATGGCAAAAGACGGGGCAGGGAGGATAAACGAGATGTGATGTCAGAGAGGTCTACCCTTGCGTAGTTCAAAGTGGTCTTTCACAGCAGCCAGAGGATGGCCTTGGAGCCAGGGAGACCTGGGCCCAGTCCTGGCTCTCCCTTGCTCTCGGTACTTGGGAAACACCAGTGACCAAAACTGACAAGCCCCTTGCCTTGTATACATCACATGCTAACGGGTGAGACAAACAACAAACAATACATATTCCCCACAATGTCTGGTACAGAAAGGGGAATGTGTTACTAAAAAAAAACACTGGAGCTGGGAAGGCTGGGTGGGAAGGCTGGCTGGAATTGTAAAAAGGGTGCCACTGAGAAGGTGATATCTGAGCAGACTAGAATAAGGTGAGAAGGTAGATTGTGAGGCTGGAGCACATCTAGGGGATGGTGTTCTGTACAGAGGGAAGAGCTAGCACAAAGGTGCAGAGAAGGGGAGAGTCTAGGACATATGAGGGAGAGCAAAGAAGCTAGCCTGTGTGCAGGAGCCAACACAAGCCAGCGTAGAGGGCACTGAAGCCAGGGATGGCATGGGGGCGGCAGAAAGGCTGTAGCAGTGACTCTGAGTGGTGTGGGAAGCTGTGCAGGCTTTTGAGCAGAGGAGTGACATGAACTGATACTTGGCTTTTATAGTAATTTAGGTGATGGTGGCTCAGATCAGGGCAGCAGAAGTGGAGGTGGGGGAAGCAGTTGGTTTTGAACCTAACCTGTTTCCTGGTGGACTAGATGTGGACGGGAGAAAAAGATGGGAGTCAAGGATGATGCCAACAGTTCCATCCAAAGCAACTGAAGAATGAAGTGGCTATCAGTTAACTTAGAAAGGCTGCAGATGAAGGAAGTTGCGGGGTCCCTGAAAAGACATGGTGAAGTCCTATCCCCAGTACCTATGAATGTGGTCTTACTTGGAAACAAGGTCTCTGCAGAAGTGATCAAGTTAAGATGAGGTCATTAGGGTGGGCTTTAATGCAATATGACTGGTGTCCTTATAAGATGAGGAGAAGAGACACAGACAGGCCTGGAGATGATGTGACGGTGCACAGGGAGAACACTGCGCAATAAAGGAGGCAGAGCCGGGAGTGACACAGCTACAAGACATGGAAAGCCAAGTATGGCCAGCCACACTGGAAGCAAAGAGGAAGGCATGCAACATATTCTGCCCTGGAAGCTTCAGAGAGAGTGCAGCCCTACCAACACCTTGACTTTGGACTTTTGGTCTCCAGAACTGAGAGAGAAAGAATTTCTGTTATTTTAAGTCATCTAGTTTGTGGTACTTTGTTGTGGCGGCCCTAGCAAACTATTACAGGGGGTAATTTAACAATTCAGTTTTTCACATGTTAAATGCTGGAGATGTCAAGCAGATGGTGGGACATCTGAGTCCTGAGTTCAGGAGAAAAGCCCAGGCTGCTGACAGGAGTCTGGGACATGTATGTAAATAGAATGCATTTATAGCCATGGGGCTGGATGAGGGCAGCAAGGAATAAAAGTATATATGGGAAGAGAAGAGGGCCAAGGACTGAGCCTGGGGCTCTCCAAAACTGAGACTGGGAGAAGCAGGAACTAGCAAAGGACTCTGTGTTGGAGCAACCCAGGAGGTAGGAGGAAACCAAGAGTGCCGCGTCCTGGGGCCTGCATTTCTCCCCTGGCCCCACAGCTCCTGGTGGGCCAAGGCCTGCCTGCTGACCTACCTCAGCCACCTCTCCTCTTTCCCTCACAGGCTAAGTCCCAGACAGCTCACTGAACAGACCACTCTAAATGGCCCCCACACCTTGTCTTCAGACAAACTGTCTCCTCCGCCAGCTGCCCCTTTCCCTCCTGTTTTCTGGGTCTCAGCCTAAGAGCTCCCCTGCCCTGTGAATGCTTTGGACCACCCCAGGCACAGGGAGGCACCCTGCTCCCTTCTCAAGCCCCACTGGATGCTATCCTTGCCTCAACCTTAGTGCTCATCTCCTATCCTGGGGTTGATGGGGATGTCTGTCTCTGTACACAACCAGTTCCCTGGCACACAGCAGGCCTGCAGTAAGCATTTGCTGAAACTGATGAATCCAAACACAGATGGCTGAAATGGGCCTCATAATACGGGTTATGTTAATAACCCATATTAACACTAAGTTTGGAGTCAATGAAAACACATGAACTTTAAAAGTAAGGTTTCTTAAGTTATATCTCACCTTCTTGTACCTGTTCAGTTGATTTCCAAGTCTCAAGAATAGTAGTCTACATATATTCCTGTTAAACTTTTAGATCTTGAGAGATGTAACTTAGACTAGCAAGATATTTGGGTCTTGATTCCGTCAGTTTCCATACTAGTTTTCAGGCTTAGCTTTCTGTTCTCCACCAACTTTACTGAGCACATCATCAACATCTTTACTCGAGTCCTTAATATGAAACGAAGCAGGACAGGGGCAGGAAAGAAGTCTGTAACATTTCCCTACAGTTGTCCCTCTGGCTCAGTTACGTCCCACTCACTGCACAGATATTTACTAAGCACTGACTGTGGCATTGCTCTAGGTGTCAGGAATTCATCAGTGATAAACAAAGATCTAGCTGGGCACGGTGGCTCACATCTGTAATCCCAGCACTCTGGGAGGCTGAGGCGGGCGGGTCACTTGAGCCCAGAAGTTCAGGACCAGCCTGGACAACATGATGAAACTCTGTCTCTAGAAAAACCACAAAAATTTATCTGGGCATGGCACACACTGTGGTCCTAGCTACTTGGGAGGCTGAGGTGGGGGATCATCTAAGCCTGGAAGGTCGAGGCTACAGTGAGCTGTGATTGCACCCCTGCACTCCAGCCTGGGTGACAGAGTGAGACTCTGTCTCAAAAACAAGACAAAACCAAACCGAACCAAACCAAACTAAACCAACCCACCACCAAAACAAAGATCCCTTATCTCACTGACTTCTCCACAGATACCGCCTTTCAACCTGTTAAGAATTTACCTACTTGTATGACTTCATGTGGATTCCATCTTTTCCACATACATGACAGACTTTTGCCAAATGCTTTGTTAAAACCAGAGACACTATATCTATAATATTCCCTGGCCTCCCAGCCCAGGAGAAAAGGAGATGGGATTTCTCTGGTGTACACAGTTCTTAGTAAACCCAGGTTGGCTCCTGGTGTTCACTATCTTTTTTTCTAGTATTCACGATCTATAATTTTAACAATGCACACTAGACTCTTCCTTTATCTGTAAATTCTGAAACTAAGTTTTTTTTTTTTTCCCCTTTTCTGGAAACCAGAAAATCATTTGGCCACTTTCTGTTTTTTGGGACGTCTCCTTTTCTAACTCTGCTAAGCTTACCAAAAGCAATTTTCTCTTTCTCTCTCTCTTTTTCCCCCCAGTATCCTAGGATGTCATTATCCGAACCTGAATTCTGAACTTGAGATAGCTGGGTGTTTTCTGATAATTTCTCCATCTATCCTGGACTCCAATTTCCTCCCACCAGTATGAGTCCCACCCTTCCGAGGCTCAAATCTTTCTTTTTAATGCCCCTCTAGCCTCAATCCTCTCTTCCTCTCTTCTTCCATTTCACCTTACACAAAAGCTGTCCTTCCAGAGGAGACGTCATCCTCAGGAAATCAGTCTAATAAAACCAGCTTCACAGCAGTCCCCATTCTCTGTAGGGTCCCACATCCATCAGGTGCTCCGACCCTGCCCTTCAGGATGTATCCTCTCTACCTGAGGACCATCCAGTGTTTTCTCTCACTCAGCCTCCAACTGTGATCCCAATGCCAGCAGCTGTGCTGATGGACCCCCTGAAACTGACCTGGCAATTCACTATCCTCACCTCAGTGAGCTTTTAAAAACTCAATAAACTTTATCTTTGCCCCGCCTCCTACCACTTGAAGCTTTGGTGGCAATGATGATTGTGATGATGATGAAGATGTTGAAGAAGGGGATGGGGAGAAGCGAGAGAAACTATCAATTCAGTGTTTTCCAGCAGGATTTTTTTTTTTTCCCCAGGGTCTATGTCTGAGGAATAGGAAAGCTAGGATGCTTATATACATTAGCATAACTATTGGATTATATTTACATATTTAGGTTATTAATAGGTACTTTATGATTACTTGACTTTCAGGCAGTTGCTTTTTGTTTTTAGTTTTTTCTTCTACTTCTTAATTCCTTCCTCATTAGAGGGGCTTATTGACTCCAATGCTTAGAAATCCTTTAAAATACATGTGAGGAAGAATTATGTATGTGAAAGGAGGGAAGAAGAGTCAGAAAGGGGATTGACAGAGTTGCAAAATACTTGCAGAATTTAAAAGATAACATTTTAAGTTGTCTCTCACTCCTCATGGCTAAACATTCAGAAAAGATACAGAAAATCTCATGTACAAATAAATTCTTTAAACAAGAAGAGAATGTTCTGAATGGCTTCCTCCTGGGGCTTTGTATTTATTACTTGGTTTCACAGAAATTGCCAGTCTAGAACAATCAGTTCATAGGACTGCTACAAAGTATCATTTACTATTTACTGGAAACATATAAGAAATGGAACTGCTGCTAAGACAGGGTGGGGGGCAGTGGATGGGACTGGTCCTTTCTGGGGAGGGGGACCCACAATGCTCTCCTATTCCTCTGTCCCCTCCTCAGTTTTTGCCTCTTCAGGGAAAAGATGTGAAACCACTCTTACATGTATATAAAGGTGTTCATTTCCTCTCTCTCAGACATTCTGAAAACTGCTTACTTGTGCCTGAAGAACCAGGTATTCTGGAGTGAAGAGGGGGAGAAGTACCAGGTGCAAGACCATCTGAGAGTCAGAAATCATTGAAATCTCACATTTGCATTTTGTGCTTGGCTCTAGGAAAAGGTATGTACACTGCAGGCTGACTTTCTACCTTATAATAAGAGTTGTGTGATTCTGAAACCCCTAAATGTTCTACACTGAGATCACTTAGCTTTTTAAAAAAATGATAAAGAGGATATCTCATAAACTTCCAGAGAGAAAAACAGGTTGCATCAAGGACTCAGAACGGCACTGGGCTTTTCATTAGTAACACCAGAAGCTGGAAGGCAGTGAAGTGTTAGCTTCAAAAGTTGGAGGGGAAATTATTTTCAGCTGAAAACTCTATACCCAACTAACATTATTCAGACTGAGGGAAGGACAAAGGCACTTTCAGACCCACATGACATTAAAAACTTTGCCTCCCAGGCACTTTCTCAGGAAGCTGTCAGAAGATGTACTCTCCCCTAAAATGGAAAAACTAAAAAGTAGGAAGAAATAGGTCCAAGAAAAACAGGGATCTAAGCCTCAGAGGCACAGCGAAAGGAAGTCCCTGCATGATGCTCGGCAACCTGGCTAGGGAATGACAAGTCTAGACTGGAGCAGGAGGTGGAGGATTCGGGAGTTGGGGACCGAGAGTTCACAGGATGCTTGTGAGCGTTTGGCAGATGCCACTGGTAGGTATTTGGGAGAATGTGCAATAGGTATCTCATAGAAAAAGCAGTCTTTTAAGGGCGATTATTAACTAAAAGAAAAACAAAAAGTTATATAAGAAAGGAAACCGAATCCCAGTACAATAGTTGGCTCCTTAGTGAATAATATTTAAATCACCATCATACTGTAAACACTGACCATGAATTTTGCCCACCTGTATAGCTTTACTGGGAGGATGGGGAGGAGAAGTGAGGGTGGGTGGTACAAGAGGGTCAAATTCTTCTAATGGGAAGTCAGTAGATAGTGTTTAAAACTAATAAATCAGGAACGCAGTCTAAGCATCTAATTTAGAGGGGTCAACACCAGAAAAAATAACAAAAAGATTTTAAAGAGGTTGTTCTGGGGAGAGGGTCTGGAGGCCGGGGAGAATCTGAGAAGGGCACTGGCTGAATTTTAAACTGCTTTTAGAAAACTCTGATAGAAAACAATTTAAGGATGCACTGCCTTGAGATTTTTATATACACTAGCTTTTAATAGGAGAAATGGGGTGACAAAGCAACTCAAAATGAGAGGTTAGGGTGGAGGAGGAAAAAGAGGGAAGTACTGCAAAATTCTCAGTGTGAAATGGTTCCGATTCAGAACTAATAAATGTGATTTTCCTGCTGCTGAAAACTTCCAAGCACAGCACTCCTGCAATGCTCCCTTCCCCGCAGCCCTCAGGGAAGGGGCCCAGCTGCCAAGAAGTTTCCCAACATCGCTGCCACCCTCACCGTACCTGTTCCTGGCCCAAGTGGAGGCCCCAGTGGGAAACATGTGTGCTGTCTCACTTTCAGTTGGGAGCTGGAATGTTCTGGAAGGTTTGTTCCTATGCGGGACAAGCCAAGAACTCCAAGGAGTTCTAAGCTAAGTTCTCTAAGCCGAGAACCCTGCAGAGCGCGGGGAGCACAGTGAGATGCAGCTGATGACAGCTGTCACAAACATTGACCACTGAATTTAGAAAACAGGGGGAACAGGCATGGGTCACTTATCAGTACTTTACCCCAGCGGGCGGGGTTCTGGTGAAAGTAGTCAAGGAGGGGAAGCTCAGCAAAGAGGATACAAAGGATATTTTATTTAACCAAGAGCTTCTCCTCAAGGGCTGTAGACATAAAAAGGCAACATTTTCCCAGCAGACTAGGAAAGTGTTAAATTATACTGGTGTTTACTCTCTCATTTCCAAGGCCTGGGAGCGGATGGGATATTTATTTTTATTATCTCTCTGATGTGTTTAGAGACCCTAATGAGGGCAGAAAGTAAACAAACATTTGATTGAAAACAGAGATGTCAATGTGCACCCTCTATCTATTGTTGATACAGGAGAAAGCAATTTCAATAAGATTGAAACAATTAGACTTGAAGATTGCTGTATGCAAACCACATGAAAATGGAAGCCTACTGCTCAGTGTGTAGAAAAAAATAAACCACTGTCTGTTGGTGGTTTTTTCTTCTGATTATATTAAAGTAAATGCTTGCATGTTATATTTACTGAAGTTGAAAACTGTACTGAGGTTATGTAAGAGAATATTCCTATTCTTAGGACACATACACTGAAGTAATTGGTAAAATACCACGAAGAATGTAACTTGCCCTCAAATGGTTCAGAAAAATATTATGTGCGACTATTAAAAATATATCTGGATCGGTCTGTCTCTCTCCCATTGCCTATCCCCAAGAAACAGAAGGACAAAGCAAATGGAGTAAAATGTTAACAACAGTTGGGCCAGGGCACTGGCTCACACCTATAATCCCAGCACTTTGGGAGGCTGAGGCTGGAGCAACATTCAAGGCCAGGAATTCGGATCAGCCTGGGCAACACAGCAAGACCTCTATCCGCCTCCCCCCCACCCAAAAAATTAAAAAATTAGCTGACGCAGTGGTATACACTTGCAGTCTCAGCTACTCCGGAGGCTGACGTGAAAGAATTGCTTGAGCCAGGAGTTCCAGGTTACAGTGAGCTATGACTGTGCCCCTGCACTCTAGCCTGGGCAACACAGCAAGACCCTGTTTCAATAAATAAATGTTGAATTTGGGTACAGGCTATAGAATGTTCTTTGTGCTATTCTTATTTTGATGTTTTGGAAATTTGAAATTATTTCCAAATAAGTTAAAAGTCATATAAAATCAAATGAAGCTGTAAGAAAATCACTGAGGTTTCACAAGCATTCCAAAAGCATCCTGGTGAGTGCTGGATACCAGACTCTCAATTTAACAAGCTGCCCGGGCTAAAATCCTTGTCTTTTTAAATTAAAAAAATTTTTTTTGAGATGGGGGTCTCACTCTGTTGCCCAGGCTGGAGTGCAGTGGAGAGATCTCAGCTCACTGCAACCTCTGCTTCCTGGGCTTAAACAATCCTCCTGCCTCAGCCTCCTGAGTGGCTGGGGCTACAGGCATGTGCCACCACGCCCAGCTAATTTTTGTATTTTTTGTAGGGATGGGTTTTTGCCATGCTGGTCAGGGATCCTCATAGGATCCTCCTGCCTCAGCCTCCCAAAGTGCTGGGATTACAGCATGCGAGCCCCCACTCCCAGCCCCTTGTCTTTTGAAATAGATTTAGAATCAGTAAAACAGTGTTAGGATGTTCAAGGTGAAAGCAAACGAGTCTTTCAGGGTTTAACTCTGTAATGGCCCAAATTCAAGGCTGAATGATCAGCTGTCCTAACACAGCTTTGGTTTAAAAGAAAGGAACCATCTAGCTGTCTTACCAACTTAAGATAATTCAGAAAAGGAGGTCCCCAAAAGTTTGGGCACTACTGGGTAAGTCTGCAGGCTCCAAAGATGCAGTATGCATTGAAGCTGGCATGTACTAGGATAAAGCTATATAAAAATGCATAATGTACCCAGGGAAAATGCTTTACCTAAAAACTGGGGTACCAGAACCACTCAGGACCCCAAAACACTGCAGCTGGAAAAGATTATGACTCTATCCCTTGTTGTTAAACACATGGGGACAGCTAATCTATCCATTGGATTTTTTTTTTTTTTAAGTTCTAGGGTACATGTCCACAACGTGCAGGTTTGATACATAGGTATATATGTGCCATGTTGGTTTGATGCACCCATCAACTCATCATTTACATTAGGTATTTCTCCCAATGCTATCCCTCCCCCAGCCCCCGACAGGCCCCGGTGTGTGATGTTCTCCACCCTGTGTCCAAGTGATCTCATTGTTCAATTCCCATCTATGAGTGAGAACATGCAGTGTTTGGTTTTCTGTCCTTGTGATAGTTTGCTGAGAATTATGGTTTCCTACCCATTGGATTTAATTCAATTTTTAAATTTCAGGATCAAAGTTACTCTTGCGGGGAGGGGCTCAGTCACTGGGAGGGGTTCACAAATGGCATCTTGGTGACCCTACAAAGGGTGATGGCCTCATATGAGTTTGTACATTTGTTTTATGAAGCTTTCTGTATCCGGGTTGGCTATGTAACAAAAAATTTGTATATGCTGGATATTTAACAATAAAAAAAGTTTAAAATTAGAGCAAAGCAAATTGCATTAACTTGTGTTTGGGATTAAAAAAAAAAGTATCCTTTCCCAGGGGACTGCTGAAGACGACAGAGGGGCAGGTCCTGGTGCTCGATGGTCGAGGGCATCTCCTGGGCCGCCTGGTGGCCATTGTGGCTAAGTAGGTACCGCTAGGCCGGAAGGTGGAGGTCGTGAGCTGTGAGGGCATCAACATTTCTGGCTATTTCTACAGCAGCAAGTTTACCTGGCCTTCCTCCGCAAGCGGATGAACACCAACCCTGCTCGAGGCCCCTACCACTTCCCGAGGCCCCGACCACTTCCGGGCCTCTATCCGCACCTTCCGGCGGACCTCGAGGCATGCTGTCCCTCGAGACCAAGCGAGGCCGGGCTGCCCTGGATCCCCTTAAGCTGTTTGAGGCATCCCACTGCCCGATGACAACAAAAAGCGGAGGGTGGTTCCTGCTGCCCTCAAGGTCATGCATCTGAAGCCTGCATGAAAGTTTGCCTACATGGGGCACCTGGCTCACGAGGTTGGCTATAAGTACCAGGTAGTGGCAGCCACCCTGAAGAAGAGGAAGGAGAGAGCCAAGATGCACTATCGGAAGAAGAAACAGCTCACGAGGCTATGGAAACAGGGTGAAAAGAACGTGGAAAAGAAAACTGACAAATACACAGAGGCTCACAAAATCCATGAACTCCTGGTCTGAGCCCAGTAAAGACTGTTTATTCCTAAAAAAAAAAAGTGTGTGCCTCATTCAGATGTCCTCCACCCCATCTGATCCTAATGCCTGTAGGTCACAGCAATAGAAGCAAAGCCTTTCAAACTAATATTCAAGAAAATCATCAAAGTGTACCTATCACCAGGAAGTCATATTCGCCTGCCTTGGCCTCCCAAACTGCTGGGATTACAGGCGTGAGCCATGGTGCTTGGCCGGGTTGGGTTTTTTAAATTGCATATTTCCCTCCATGTCCTTGGAAGACTCAGTTATAATAAACCAACATATCTCATGTTGAAATGTGTTTCCCAATGTTGAAGGTGGGTCCTATTAAGAGGTGATGAGATCATGGGGGTGGATCCATCATGAATGGTTTAGCACCATCCCCTTGGTGATAAGTGAGTTATTGCTCAGTTCATGCGAGATCTGGTTGTTTAAAAGTCTGGGACCTACCCTCCACCCCCTTGCTCCCACACTCGCCATGTGACATGCCTGTTCCTGCTTTGGCTTCAGCCATGATTGTAAGCTTCTTGAGGCTTTCACCAGATGCTAAGCAGGTGTGTTGGTGCCATGCTTCCTATACAGCCTGCAGAACCATGAGCCAATGAAACCTCTGTTTTTTTTTTTTTTGTTGTTGTTGTTGTTGTTTGAGATGGAGTTTTGCTCTTGTTGCCCAGGCTGGCGTGCAATGGCGTGATCTCGGCTCAGTGCAACCTCCGCCTCCCGGGTTCAAGCGATTCTCCTGCCTCAGTCTCCTGAGTAGCTTTGATTACAGGCATGTGCCACCACGCCCGGCTAATTTTGTATTTTTAGTAGAGACGGGGTTTCTCCGTGTTGGTCAGGCTGGTCTTGAACTCCCAACCTCAGGTGATCCACCTGCCTCGGCCTCCCGAAGTGTTGCGACTACAGGCGTGAGCCACTGCACCTGGCTGAAACCTCTGTTTTTATAAATTACCAAGTCTCAGTTATTCCTTTATAGTCATGCAAAAAAACTGATTAACACACACCTGCTGCTGCTGCTGCTGCTGCTTTAAGATCCTGTGCAGTGAGTCTGGGTTTCTAACCTCAAGAGAGTGGCTAGCACAGGAGATTGCTAGTCTCCTTCCAATTTTGTCCTGTTAAATGGCATAGAAGATTGGTTATATGGATATCAGAGAGAGGAGTCACTAACAAAGATGAAAATGTAGAACTCATTTGATAGGTGGAAGAGTAGGGTGGTTTCTGGTATAGGTTTTGGAGACGGCAATCTGAATTTGAATTGTGGCTCCACCATGATTGTGAGCAAGCTATTTAACCTCTCTCACCTTCAGTTTCTTTAACCGCAAAATGGAAATGGAAACAGTGAGGATTAAATGGGATCTCACATGGCACAGACTGGTATAAAGCAAGTGCGCAGTACAGTTAACTGTGATTATTGCTCCTGTGCTCACAATACTTCCTTTAACTGGTGCTTGGAACATCTTATTTTTCCCTTGCATAATTAATCCTCTACTTTGGCTGATGCCAGAAATGCAGTTTTGCTATATGGTGACATTGCACATACTCCAAGTGTGTAAGCCCCAGACACCTTTCAGTGACACTGCTGTGGGGCTTAGTGACTTGCCACCAGGCAGCCCACATAATTGTCTTGCTGAAGTTATAGAGCCCTTCCCTATTCTTCAGCTGGACACACTGAAATTCTTCGAGTCTCAGGAACAACATTGCTGCTTCTCAACAATAGATTTACTTTCTCAAAATCCATAATGTCAGCTGGGCGCAGTGGCACACAGCTGTAGCTCCAGCTACTTGGGAGGCTGATGTGGGAGGATTGCTTGAGCCCAGGAGTTTAAGGCAGCCTAGGCAACACAGCAAGACTCTGTCTCCAAAAATAAACCCATAACATCTATAGTGTGGACAACATAACACCCTTGGAGCTGTAGGGAGAAAGGTGCTCTCCTGTGAATGGAGAGGATGGTACTGACTAGCTGCAGAATTTGGGCTTGGGTTGCTTTATTGGTTTTGTTTCTCTTTCTAAGTAAGGATGAGAGACTTTCACTGCTTCACTTGTCCACCTTCGCATCATTACTTCTTATGACCCACAGGAAGGATATCTAGGGTAAAAGAATAAACTCAGGGAGAAGTTACTGGCTGGGGCATGGAGGTGACTAATTGGTCACACAATTGAGTTTGCATGTTGAGTGCTGAGTGCCTTGCAGTTTATAAAACACCTTCAGAGCCCATTTCATTCTCACAGCCACCCTATGATGAGGAAGCCAGGGAAATTGTAGTATTTTTATTACCACTTTATAAATGAGGAAACTGAGGCTTAGAATTAAGTAGCTTGTCCAGTATCTCATAGCTAAGCAATGGCGGATGGTATGACCAAGTCCTCATTTCCATCCTCCCAGTGAGTTGTTTCTAAGTGAGCTTTATACGCCCAAGATCATCTATTAGGATGGGGAAACATATTAAAACGTCTCGTTCTAGTTATTTTAGCTTGCCTTTTAACTTTTAAATTTTGTTTCATAGTATCAGTAATGTATTAGACTAGTATGTGCATGTAATTTATAATTAAATACACATGCTTTTGGGTTCCAGCTCCAAAAAATTATACTGATAAGGGTGCATGATTAAAATAGCTTGGAAGCCACAGTTCTAAGGAGGAGTCTTGCTAATACTGGAGATTAACAGATCCTCTGGCCCTTTATCTTTTTTTTATTTTTTATTTTTTGCTATTATTACTTTTGGTCAGGAACTTTTATTGGTCTGTGTTCTTCAGATTACACCACAATATTGTGAAGTGGTAATCCTGATTTTCTAGAGTAGCAGAAGGTGTTTTCTATCTCCTACAAAGTCTAAGGCTGACATGAATCATCTTTTGTTGAAAGGCTGTTCCGGTGCTTTGCAAACATGATGGCTCCCAGCTCATACAGCAGAGGCAACCCCATTTCCGTATCATTTGTGGTCACTTACAAATAGCAAAGGTTCAAGTAAGCATATGGGTTCCTAGGTGTCTGCACCTTGGTTCCTGAATCATAACAGGCCCAAGCTTCTCTTTATAGGTTTATGTTACTAACTAGACTTGCTACTCTGTGGCATTCAAGAGCATGGTACTTCCAATAAACACTATATTGGAAGGAATTATTGTCTGATTTGTTCATTGCTCCATCCTCAGCAGTGCCTGGAACCCACTTGGTTCCACTGTCTGTTGTCTGGCTGAATGAATGGTGGATTAATGGTTACTCCTCAATTTTATCTTTTCTCTTGACCAAGGCACCCCTAAAATGACAGTAAAGAAGTGAAAAAGAGTGCAAAGACAATGGAAATGGGAGATATCAGCAAACAAGCACATGTTTTTGGAAGACAGGTGAGGAGTGATTGCTGACTGGGCAGAGTGGAGGAAACAGTGACCTGTGTGTCTACAGAAAGGAGTATGGATGTGAAGTGAGTATATCTGCCTGGGATATAACCCTTGGGAGGCCTGGGAGCTGCAGGCACTGTATACTTCAGATGGCTGGGATGATGTGAGGGGAGACTGCTTGAGAGTCTGAAGGTTTGTTTACTGGAGAAAAGGGTTAGAAGAGGATCCAGACCAGGGGACAGGAGGCATGGTGAAGTGATGGGGTGACGGGAAGGCTAAACAGAGAAGATGGACTGAGGGTGGCCACTCTCATGGCGTGATGCCTTCGGGCCTCTGCCTCCATCTGCTCTTAGAGCATGCTCTGGGCAGGAAAAGGGATAATTCATCTCTGAAAAAACAGAGAGGAATTCTTTTAAGAAAAGGCCTCCACATGCTGACAACGGAAAATTCTCTAAAGAAATGATGAGTTTGCAATGTAATCCCCCTATACAATGGGCCACCAGTAAAAAGCTCCACTGAAACACCCTGAACCTCCAAGCCGCTTGTAGTGCCTCACTCTTAAATATGAATGGCCAAGGATCACCAGACATTTAAAGAAAGCACCCACCTAAAAGAGACTGAGACACAATGACCAGGAATAGAGGAATACAGAAGCTACACGACGAGTAGAAGAGAACTTCAAAAACACTTATTAATGTCCTCAGAGAGAGAAAAACCAAAACCAGGATGCGATGGTAAGAGAAAAAGCAGAAAACAATCAAGAGCTCTTGGAAATTGAAAATATGATAGGGTGAGATAAAAAAATCTTATTAGAAGGCTTACAAGAGCCTTCAAAAAAGAAAACAAAAGCAAACAGAAAGTAGAAACTGATAAGAGTTTTATAATCCATAAGGTCCAATATCTGACAAAAGGAATTCTAGAAAGGAGAACCAAGTAAATGGGGAGGAAGAAATTAAAACAAAACACCACCAGTACAAGAACATTTACCAGAATTGAAGAATATGCATTTCCAAATTAAAAGGGCCCACCAGTGGAGCGCCCAACCCAAAGAAAGAAAAAAAGACCTCCATGGGCGTGAACCCGGGAGGCGGAGCTTTGCAGTGAGCTGAGATTGCACCACTGCACTCCAGCCTGGGTGAGAGAGCGAGACTTCCTCTCAAAAAACAAAAACAAACAAACAAACAAAAACCTCCATGGCACATTATTGAGTAATTTCAGATCAACAATGATACAGCGAAGATCCTATAAGCTTTCAGAGAGCAAAAGAGGTCTCACGCAGGACTGGCATCTCATATTAAGAGTGACACTAGAGCCAGAGGACAATACAATGGCTTTAAAATCCCGAGGGAAAATTATTTCCAACTTTGAATGTTCTGTAGCCACCAAATTACTAATCAAGTCTGAGGACAGATCCAAGACATTTCCATATTTTGACAACTCAAAAAATTTACCTTTTATGTAGGATGCCCCGGAAGAGTAGTCCTAGCAAAAGAGGGAGTAAATTGAGCAGGAGGAAGACAGGCTTCCAGTCAGTGGACTTCCCAAGACAATGGAGAGGGAAGCCATTGTCACAGAGCAGCAGCACAGCAGGCTGAGGGTCTAATGGGCTCCAGAAAATACAGGGGAATTGATGGGTTTATCCAGTGTGTCTGACCAGCTGGGCAAAAAATAGTGACAAGATATATCCAATCTAGTGGGCAAAATTAAGGATAAACATATAGGTAAGAATACAAGTAAAAACCATGAGGCAATAATTTTAGGGCAAGCAAAAACCTACATACGAGAGGAAGTGGAATTGCCAGTATTACCTAATACGAAGACAGAGTCAATAAGCATGTTTTAAGACACAAGGAAATAAATACTCCTTGGCTTTGTAAGTGAACAGTATAGATGCCTCTCACTATTCAAATACTTAGCCTTCATCCTTTAGAAGGGAACAGATTTGGATACTTTTCTGGAAGTTGTTCCTCATCATTTGAAATTCCACTACTCACATCTGAAACCCAGAAACCAAATAAATTTGGATGTACAGTGTCTCTCATTTTCTGAGCTTGTTATCTGACTTAGAAACTGGATAGATTCAGATACTTGATATTTACAAGCTTGATGTAACCACATACCTTCACTGAGGATGGAGAAGCCTTAGGGAAGGGATGGAGGAAGGAAAGCGGGTGGAGATGTGTGACAGCCAAACCCTACTCTACATGATGGAAGGTTCAGAGATCACCTAAATACCTAAAACCGATAAATGCAGAAGACTCATATGCATACACTTCATAGAGATACGAAGTAAATACTAGAAGAAACAGCTAAAAGAGTGAAAAGTCGTTGCCTCTAGGGAGACAGGATTAGCAGTGGGTAGAGACAGGGCAAGGGACTGCCATTGGATTAAGTTTTTAGTACAACTTGGCTTTTAAACTGTACATGTATTACTTTGGGGGAAAAAAGCACATAAAAACTTTAATAAGAACACTAGCCTGGAGAACTGTGTTCTGTCTCAATGTCTGTCACCAGCCAACTGTGTTTGGTTGAGCAAGACACTTTGATCTCCAGGTCTCAGTTGCTTCATCTATAAAACAAGGAGTTGGAGTCCTTCCCAGCTGTCCAATTCTATGACTGCATGGTTCTAATGTGCAAATTTGGGTTCTCTGCCAATGTTGGTGGTGTCATCCAAGCTTGAATTACTGGGTTGTAATATTATTTAGCATTGTGCTAAGAAAATAGCATTTTATTACATAGATATATATCTATAAAATGGAGACATCTGGAAAAATGTGCAATAAGAGAGTCTTGTGATTTGCGAGAGAAACAGAGGAATGTATATTGTGACTATTTTGCAGAAGAGTGCGATATAGAAGAAAACACAGGATCATCAAAGAAGATAACACAACATGGCCACCAAGAAACAAACAAAGCAATAATAATCAAACAGACAAGGAGGGTTACACCCAGACCAGGTCTAAATGAGACAGAGGCTGGGGAATAGAGAAATAGGACCTTCCCATGGTATTTATACAGGTGAACAGAGAAGTCTGAATGGTAGATGATTCTGGCAAAAGCTTGAGACTGGGGATGAAAAATGATGAGAAAGATAGAAGCTGTAATATTTTACAAGAGACTTACAAATATTTTACCTTTGGGGATATAGAAGGAAGAGCTGATAGGGTTTGCCATCGAGGACGAAGATATGAAAAAGACATAAGACAGCAGGGACCACCTGAACTACTGGTGTCCAGGAAGCACAACATCTCAGAGTGAGGCAACCTTGGATTCTACTCCAACCTGTGTTTAATGTATGCAGAAAGGAAGGTGAGATTGAAAAGGAAAGGATGGGGACTCTGTCTTTGCTGACATAAGCAAGCTCTGGGTCAAGAATACAGAAAAAAATCTGACAGTCAAAGTGTCATCCATATTTGCTGAAATTGACTTCTCTTGTTGGATTTGGAACCTCTTTCCAAAACAAACAGCAAACTTCCTTTAGATCCAGGCAGTAAAATTCATTTTTATATCATTCATTAAACATTTAAACCATTCACTTAAAAAAAGAACAAACATTTTGATTGTGGTAAAATAAACCACTCATTCTTATGGACACGGTACTCTTTCATGTCTTTAGGAGAATAACAGCAAAGGTTTATTGAGTACTTACAGTTCAGAGACCATTCTAAAAGCTTTATGCAAAATATAGTTGACCCTTGAACACCATGGGTTTGAATTGCATGGGTTCACTTATACACCAAAGTTTTTCAACCAAATGAGGTTGAAAATACAGTATTTGTGAGACACGAAACTCGCCTGCACAGAAGGCTGACTTTTCATATATTCGGGTTCCGCAAGGCCGATTGAGGGATGTGAGTAAGCACGGATTTTGGTATACCCAGGGGTCCTGGAACCAATTCCCCATGTATACTAAGGATGACTGTATCTTGTTTAATTTTTTCAATAACCCTATGAAGTAGCTACTATAGATCCACAATCCCTTATCCAAAGCTCTTGGGCTTACTGGTTTTCCCAATTTGAATTTATCAGGTTTTATTTAGTAAGGTCATATGGTGTACATTATATAACACCAGAGCAGTCAGGGGCTGCATCCTATAATCAGAAACACTAACATTTCTGCAGTGAAACATAGGAATAATCATACTAATTTGGATAAAGTGCATAATAAATAGTCATATGTCAGTTCAGGGCAGACTTTGATGCCACATTAGTGTGCCTCAAATTTAGGGGAAAAAAACCCAACTTTGTTTTCAGAGTGCTTGAAATGCATTCTTCAGAAATGCAGATCAGAATTTTTATCCCTATTTGATAGATGGGAAAACCAAGGCACAAAAAAATTACATAACTTGCCCAAGGGTCAGGGATTGACCCAGGCAGTGTGGCCCCAAACCTAGGTTCTTAACTGCCCTGGCCATATTGCTTCCTTCTATGTGGCTCAACAGTTTAGGGTTGGGTGTAGATGGCATAAATTACATTTTTACCACGCAAGTAGTTAAGCAAGCTGGTATTCAGAACAACACAGAGTCCTGCTGATATGGAAGAGAGCCAGGTGACATCAACGCTTCCCATCCCTGAAGGACAGGGAGAATGACCTGGAGGAAGCCCAAGGCGTGGAGTTGTCCATAGCAGATCTTGAACCAGAAAGGCTCCAGGCACACACAGCATCTTGGAAAGGGGCTGTGCTTGCTTTTAATCCCATGGGATGAGGAAAATACAACAAAGTCCCAGATAAACCAGGTAAATATGGCCAGTGAGACTGGTGAATATGAATGTAAGAACTGAGAAGACAACAAAGAGAAATAATGACTACTGTTTATCAAACACATACTCTTTGCCAACTACTGTACTAAGCACTTTGTAAGCAATATCATGTTTTTTCCATGCAAAAAGTTTCTGAGGGAGAAACCATTATTATTCTCATTTTGTAGAAGAGGCTGAAGCTAAATGCACACAGTCCACAGTTTGTTGGAGGCAGAGCTTAAGGGGAAGAAAGAGCTGGTGGGAGAAAAAGTACAGGGTTTGGAAGCTAGAAACTTCACTGAGTGAGATGAGAGCTGTGAGCACTGACAATTTCTAAAGAAGCAATACATGGACTCCACCAGCAAGGGTATTCATGGCTTATGCAATGAGAGCTATTTTCTATGAAGATACTTCTCAAATTATGTCTTCATGGGATAATGCCTTTGACAGGGTAAATGAAAAGTAAGTTTAAATACTAGATAAGCAGTCTTATTTGCTTTTTCACTAGGGAAGATAAGCAAATATGTAGCTCCCAATCTCCAACTTGGAGAAGGCAATCAATACATTTGACAGGCTGCTCAGTCCTCAAATAGTGAAGTGAAAAAACAGCCATTTCCGGGCCAGGCGCTGTGGCTCACGCCTATAATCCCAGCACTTTGGGAGGCCGAGGCGGGTGGATCACTTGAGGTCAGGAGTTCGAGACCAGCCTAGCCAATATGGTAAAACTCCATCTCTACTAAAAATACAAAAAAAAAAAAAAAAAAATTATCCAGGCGTGGTGGCATATGCCTGTAGTCCCAGCTACTCGGGAGGCTAAGGCAGGAGAATCGCTTGAACTTGGGAAGTGGAGGTTGCAGTGAGCTGAGATCATGCCATTGCACTTACTGCACTCCAGCCTAGGTAACAGAGTGAGACTTTGTCTCAAAAAACAAACAAACAACAACAACAACAACAAACCAGCCATTTCCCACTCAGAAAGCTCCTATGGGCCAGCATGGAGGAAGGAGGGGAAATATTGGTGCAATTTTATGGTAATTTATTTAATGTAATTAACAGCTACAAAACTCCCACAAATATACACTCATTGAGAAGATCCACACTGCTGCCAGTGTCCTTATCTTCAACTTAACCAAAATCATAGATTTCAGCATGTATTATCAAAATGCGTTTACTAAGGCTACTTCCAAAGACAGAGGAGAAAACATAAAACTTCCTTTTCGAACTGGCCAAAGACAGAGTGCTGTTTACATTCCGAGCAAAATCACAAGCACTTAACAACTGGATGTTACTATGACCTTACAAGGACCTTCTCTGGAAAGAAGAGGTTGAAAAGAAAACAGTAGTTGTTGCAAACTGGGCTAATCAGGTTTTCTAAAACATTCCCTGCAGGAAAGTTGTTGCGGGGCTCAAAGCTTGCCCTTTGGGAGCAAGGCTTCTAAGTAGGCAGTAACAAGAAGGCTCCTTGTCACTGGGGACAAACCAAGTGCCTCACTCAAAGTTACTGGTGGCAGATGCTATCCCCGGTGGTAGATGTTATCCCATCCCCCGACAGCCCCATTTTAAAGATGAGGACAAGAAGGCCCTGGGAGGTTCAGTCATTTATCCTACTAGGTCACGTCAAGTATAGGAGGCAGATCCAGAAATGACTTGGAGGTCTGTCCCTATAACTGGAGCCTCTATGACAGAGCTGGAAGAGGGGCTGGAGTCTTTTTTCTTTTTTTTTTTTTTTTTGAGATGGAGTCTTGCTCTGTCGCCCAGGCTGGAGTGCAGTGGCGCGATCTCGGCTCACTGCAAGCTCCACCTCCCGGGTTCACGCCATTCTCCTGCCTCAGCCTGCCGAGTAGCTGGGACTACAGGCACCCGCCACCATGCCCGGCTAATTTTTTGTATTTTAGTAGAGACGGGGTTTCACCATGTTAGCCAGGATGGTCTCGATCTGCTGACCTTGTGATCCGCCCACCTCAGCCTCCCAAAGTGCTGGGATTACAGGCGTGAGCCACTGTGCCCGGCCGGGGCTGGATTCTTTATTTCACTTCATCCTACTCTTCAACTTGAGCAGGGGTTCTGTGTTTATCTGTTTCACTGACTGGGATGTGGCTTAAGATTTTCATTGGAAAATGATCCTATCCTTCAAACAACAATATCGACAACAAAGACAACAGTTTTGAAAACCACTGCCCCATACCTGTGACTAAAAGAGTTTTTAATTCCCCCTCCCGCCCGGCCCTGCCCCATGGCGGGTGTGGGGTATGGCCATTGATGACTGTGGAAGAGGATAAGATGTCACTGTGTAGGAAATGTTATACATACCTAACGTGTGATTTGGCAGTGGAAGATAACATCTGAGTCATCAAGCACCCCCACATCAAAACAGTAAATCAAAAGCAAATGATGTGGGAAAACAAATTCCTGTATTCTTACAGAGTCTGTGTTGGGAGGATTCCCATCCCAGGGCTCTTAACCCATAAATCAACAAATCTCTCTCTCCTCTAAGAGGCAGCTAGTAGCAACATTCCCGCTTCCGTTTCTCTGCCAGGAAAGGGAGATTAGGACAGTGCCTGCTATGCCTGGGACCCCAGCTGCAAAGAGTGTTTTACTTCTGCAGAGCAGTAAACATTTGAAAAGGCAAGGTTCACAGAGCTGTCCTATTGAGACTTTAGAGACATCTTCAAGTCCAGTGCTTCTCAATCTGTGTTCCCAGGAGCCCTGGGATGCCTCGGAAGTATCTCAGTTCACTCTGGGGGCATCTGCCCCTTCTTCAACCACAACAGTTCCTCTTTCTGTGTTTTATACAAAGGGCTTTGTGTAAAGTTTGGTTAATGAATGAAGTGCTCCAGTCCACCTTTACCATAGATAGGGTGACTGGGGCCCAGAGAGCAAAAGTAAGTTGTGCAGTGCACACACTCGTTAGTGAACAAGCTCCACCCTGCCTGACCAATGCCTGCCCTTTATGCTACCCTGATTGCACAAAGAATTCTACTTCAAAATAGCTGAATAAATGCAAATGCCATGTCGTCTCTTCACTGCAGTGAGAAAGGCTGAAAGCACATTAGGCTTATTCAGGAGGTCTCCTAAATTGCTCTGGGAAAACCCTGGGAGATTTAAAATGCCTAGAAAGCAATTTGTTGTAACAGCACTTCCAAATTTCCAATTTCCAACTCTGTGGGCTGAGCTGGGCAACAGGTGGACAAAATCATTACATAAGGAACATCTGCTGACACCCACAATGAAAAGGTCGTGGCCCAGGAACTATGAAAAGTGCTCTGGGATGCTTTTGGTTAAACGTGGCAGGTTGATAAACTATGTCTATCTCTACTCTCTCCTGAAGCCCCACAAAAAATGACAGTAAATTTAATTTTAAAGGCGTAAACTACCAGAACAATGTGATAGTCCTACAATATAGGAGATGAGAGTAGACCCAAGATGCCAGTAAAATTCTGGATGCTGCTGTAGAGCAGTTGGACAAATGGTAAATGACTTAGCTGAACACAGCTAGTGGGTGGGGTGAAGTGGGGGGCATTGACATGGGCTGATTTTAGACCCTAATGCCCAGAAAGGCTACCCTTGAGAACAGGGATGTGGGGAGGGCTGGGCACAGGAAGCTTGGTGGGAACTCTGTATAACTTTCTACCCTGCTATCCTTTGCTTGTTCTCTGTGAAAGACTGAAGAAATCAGAGTTGTTTAAGAAAGGACATGTAATAATAGTATGGCAGGTGATTCAGCTGTGAGTAATACTCACATGATCATAATAACATAAGCCCCCAATGCCGATTTAGTGAAAAATGGCCCTGTGACTATATTGGAAGGCTGCATGGAAAAGGGGTGTGCTGTGCGAAGGGCCTATTGAAGAAATAAGCCCTCACTTTTCATGGTGGCAAGTTAGTAGATAATATAAAGCTTTTAAGAATCTTGAGGTGGCAGGAAAACCCAGTTACTTTAGAAGTAAACAGAAAAGAACAGTGAAAATTTTTTTCAAAGTATTTGCATTTGGGGAGTAGAAATTGAGAATAGGGAGGGGATTGCTACTTTTCTGCAATTCAAAAACTCAAAAGCTCTGAAACCAAGTTTTACCCAATTTGGTGATTAAACTGTCTTCATAACAACACCTGACCTGAACTGATGTGAGGCTATTTCTAGTCTTTATTAATCTGTTTAAGTGTGAAGATTACGATTTGCTACAGAAATACCTTATGTGTTTGACGATAGGTGATGCCCCAGACCTCAGTGACTGTAAATCGATTACTTTTCCAAAGTCTTAATAATTCTGAATTTGAAAACACATCTGCCCCCAAGGGGGTTGCAGATGCCCCTGCACCTTCTGTGCATCAACAACTTGGAGTAGTTCTGGCCCCTTCCCTTGCTCCAGTGCTCACCCAGCCATTGCCTGCCTGACTTCTCCAAGTAAAGCTTTGAAAGGTGAAGTTTCCACTTTGCATTCAACATGTCCAACACAGAACTCCTAATTTCTCTCCTCCCCAGAGCCTGCTTCTTACACAAGTCTGCCCATCGCAGTTATACCATCATTCACCCAGTTGCTTAGACAAAGAACCTAAGAATCTTCCTTGACACCTCTCTCGCCCACATCCCACCTTTAATTCCTCAGGAAGTAGTGCTAGCTCTACCTTCACAGCTGCTAACCACATCCATGACTATCCCAGCACAAGCCTCCCTTTCTGACTTCTTTGCTTCTGCCTTTACCCCAGAAGTACAGATTCTCCACAGAGCAGAGCTTTTAAAAACAGAAATCGGACCATGTATCTCCCCTGATTAAACCGTCTAATGGCTTCTCTCCACACTAGGATAAAGTCCTTACTCCTCACAAAACCTACAAGGCCCTGTATGGCTTGGCTTCTGCCTCTCCCCCTCTGACCTCCCATCCTATCACATTCCCCTTCCTGCCTCAGGCTCCTTGTACCTGCTAGTCCCCAGGTCCCCCAGACTCTCCTGACCCTCACTGGCTCTTTCCTCAAGTCATTCAGTCTCCCTTGACCACCCACAGCCCCTCAGTCACTGTCTTCCTGCTGCATTATCTTTTGTTCACTCATCTTGCCCCTACTAGATCGTAGGTGCCATAAAGGCAGGGAATTCTGCAGTCCTGTTAACCCCTGGAGCCCCTGTATTTAGGGCAGAGCCTGGCACACACTACATGATAAATGAATACCCATTAAATAAAAGAACAAATAGATGTACTCACTTACACCATTTAGAACGTAAAAAATACAGTGAAGAAAATAAAATCAGCCTTGGAATCCATTGCACAGGTATAGACATATACAAATAAGTATGTGTGCTTAGTAAAAATAATTGGTAATGTTCTATATCTTAATAGGGATTTTGGTTTCATGAAAGTATCCATTTGTCAAAACTCAGAGAAGATATACTTAACATTTGTACATTTCATTGTATGTATTTTTTTCCTCAAAAGAAAAAACCAAATAGTGAACACTAGTTAATGATATGCATGCTGGAGTATCAAGGGGAAAGCATGCTGAGGCCTGAAATTTACTTTAAAATGCATTTAAAAACCGGATGCATTATTGGATGAAGGGGGGGTATAGATGATAAAGCAAATATAATAAAATGGTAATTATACAGACAGTGGCAGTTATAAGGAAGATTTCACTGTAAAATTCTTTCAACTATGCTATGTGTTGAACATTTTTATAATAAAATGTTAGGAAAAATTAATTCAGATATTGATTACAGTAGGTATTCAACATGGTTTACTGAATATTTTATGGTATTTTCCCACATCATAATTGTCTTTGTTTTATTATTTATTTATTTTTGAGACAAAGCCTCACTCTGTTGCCCAGGCTGGAGTGCAGTGGTGTGATCTCAGCTCACCGCAACCTCTGTCTCCCGGGTTCAAGCAATTCTCCTGCCTCAGCCTCCCAAGTAGCTGGGATCACAGGCATGTGCCATCATGCCCGGCTAATTTTGTATTTAGACAGGGTTTCACCATGTTGCTCAGGTTGGTCTCGAACTCCTGACCTCAGGTGATCCACCTGCCTTGGCCTCCCAAAGTGTTGGGATTACAGGCGTGAGCCACCACGCCTGGCCTCATCATTGACTTTGAAAGCTTGGTTTCACACAGCTGTATAGTATGCCACTGAATGGATGGATATATCACAACTTACTTAACCAGTCTCCTATCTTTGGAACTACAGGCCACCTTCAATTTTTCACTTTTATCAACAACAGAGTAATGAAAATCCTGGTATGTAAATCTGTGTGTTGACTTACTCAGTTATATGCCCAGAAATGCAATATACTAAGGTCAAATGTCGTGGCATTTTAGAATCCTGATATGCACACCTGCCTTGCTGAAGGGTGGCTATTGAATGGGTATATTCTTATTTTCTGATGAGTCTGTAAGTTTCTTGAGAGAGAGCAACTGCTTTGCTCTGCCTCCCTCACTGGGCTGAGCGTATTGCCACGCACACTGTAGGCTTGCAGAAAAACAACTTCAATACGTTCAGAGAACATATGACTAGAACGAATCCTGCTGCACTGCTGAGAACGGGGAAAGGTACTCTTCTTTACAAGAAATTTGAGGCTGCCTTTTCATGATGGAGCAGAGAGGAGAGGAGAGGGCTGCAGATGGAAGGCAATCTAGCAGCCAAAGCCAGGGTCTTTCAGATGCCTACTGGGAACCCAGGGCCAGTTTTGCCCAGGGCTAAAAGTGGTCTCTGGGACTCACTGAACAGATTTTGGTTGAACCAAAACAATGGAACACTCTTGATCCTTAAACAGAATGGGGTCAAGCTGCATGAACGCTGGGGGAGAGGTACTTGGGAGGGATGCTAAGGGAAGCATGGCACCCGAGGCCTGCACAGGGTGCAGGAGGGGCTTCATTTTCTGTACTCCATGCCCCTCTGGATGCTGTTTTTTTGTTTTTGTTTTTTTAAATAATTTATAAGTGTGGAATTTTCTTTTTCTTTTGAGACAGGGTCTCACTCTGTCACCCAGGCTGGAGTGCAGTGGTGCAATCATGGCTCACTGTAACCGCCGCATCCCAGGCTCAGGTGATCCTCCCACCTCAGCCTCCTGAGTAGCTGGGACTACAGGCGAATGCCACTATGATGGGCCCATTTTTGTATTTTTTGTAGAGATGGATTTTCGCCATGTTACCCAGGCTGGTCTTGAACTCCTAGGTTCAAGGGACCCGCCCGCCTCAGCCTCCCAAAGTGTTGGGATCACATGCGTAAGTCACAGTGCCCAGCCTTAACTGTGTAAATTAAAAAAAAAAAAAAAGTTTCCAGAGGTCAAGGGGCCCAAGTTGGTGGGTTGACTCTTTCAGACCACGCACTTGAAGTGAGCAAGTGAGTCTTTCAGCCTGAACTCCAGGACACCAGCTTTTCCATTTCAGAGCTCAGCAGACACGGACTCCTCACTTCACACGCTGGTCTTAGTCCAAAAGTTCATTTGTAAGTTGTGGTTTGGAGCTTGGAACATATTTCCCAATACAATGGAGACAGTTTCTCTTCTGGCCAACAAGAGCTTTTCTGACCCTTCATAAAACCAAAATAAATCCCATTTTCTTAAAGGATAGAAAAACCCTATTAACGGAAATACTGAAGGGACTTTCACAGGACTGGTGATAGAGGCAGAAATTTTTCTAAAAAAGTAACTTTCTTAGGAAGTTTGGCTAGTGGCACCCTTCTCTCTCTCTCTCTTTTTCAAGAGGAAGAATACCAAGGGGAAAAAACCCTCAGAACTTTCTGAGGAAACCAGCTAAGGGATAAAAAGTGAGAGGGGAAAGAAGTCTTCAGAAATTGAGAACAAGCTTGCTCTGAGGTGAAATGATCCAATTTATCCAGGGAAGCAGCAGCTGGCATGCGCTGCATCCCCAGAGTAAATTAAAAGTAGAACGGTGACAGCTAAGAGAGGCAGTACCCCAAACCTGGAGGGCTGGGGGAGAAGGAGCATGAGATGGTGCTGGGCTATGGGGGACCAGAGATGAAACCCACAGGAACCCCAAACTCTCACATTGAAGGGAATATGCCTACTGCACAGAACGTGGTTTCTATCATGCTGAAGAGAAAATATTTAGCCAAAAGTACTCTTATACCTGGACTCTTGAGAATTTAAGTCTCTGAATAACACAAGAGCTTCAGGGTCACCCAAACAACCAAAATGACCCAAAGATCAGAAAAACAACCTAAGAAATGAGGTGAATGTGTTAAGCCCAGGAGAGAGTGATTAGGAAGAAAATGGGATGTCAGCATTTAAATGGCAGGGCAACAAGCTCCCAGCTGAGGGTGATGTTTCCAGAGAAGTGGGGAAGGAAAAGTAAATTACCAGGGACAGATGGCAAAGAATATCAGGTGGCATAAGGGTCCCCAGAAGAAAGTGTTGGAACTGGGAGACATCAGGGCAGGTGGTGCCCTCCACACATCTGCCTACTCCATAGCACCTGGCCCTGAAGAGAGTCTCAAAGGACATCTCAGGATTTGAAATCATCTTGAAAGCAGTCTGTTAGGCTGTTCTTGCACTGCTATAAAGAAATACCCGAGGGTGGGTAATTTATAAGAAAATAGGTTTAGGCTGGGTGTGGTGGTTCACGCCTGTAATCCCAGCACTTTTAGGAGGCTGAGACAGATCACCTGAGGTCAGGAGTACAACACCAGCCTGGCCAAAATGGCGAAACCCCATCTCTACTAAAAATACAAAAATTAGCCGGGTGTGGTGGTGTGCCTGTAATCCCAGCTACTCGGGAGGCTGAGGCAGGAGAATCACTTGAACCCAGGAGGTGGAGGCATGGTTCTGACATTGTTCAGCTTCTGGGGAGGCCTCAGGGAGCTTTACTCATAGCGAAGAAGCACGAGAGAGTGAGTGGCTGGGGGGAGGGGCCATACACTTCAAAGATCAGATCTCGTGTGAACTCAGAGCGAGAGTTCACTTATCACCAAAGGGATGGCTCAAGCCATTCATGAGGGGTCCACCCCTATAACCCAAATACCTCCCACCAGGCCCCACCTCCAACACTGAGGATTACCTTTTAACATGAGATCTGGGTGGGGACAAATATCCAAACTATATCATAGTCATCCGCTGGCCTTCTGATTCCTTCCTACTTCTTTGAATCTACAATGCCATAAGATGCACCATAATTTTATCTACTAGTAAGAAACAAACTAAACTACCCAATGATGACAGGGCATGAAATTTATGAGGGATCCCTGCTTTGAAGAAGTTAAAATGTGGGGAAAAAAAAAGGGGGGGGGGCATTTAGAATCCGTGAAATATGAAGGGTTGGAAGGATACTCTATCTGGCTATTTTCAGAAGAGGTGCATGGGACCATGATACTGCCTTCCATCCACAGCGCCAGTGAAAGGGCGCCAGTGAAAAGATTCACTTGGTAAAGATGCATCATCCCCAGAATCCACATATGATGGGGGAAGGAAGAGCTGAGAAGGAGGTGAATGCATGAACAAGGAGCAGCAAAAGCCAGCAGGGACAGGACTCCCTCGGGATCCGCTTTACTGTCTCTGTGGAGGGTGGACTCAGCCATGGAACACGTCCCTGGCCACCCTTCTCCACTCACATGGCGAGCCCGATGCCAACAGTGGAGGCCTCTGTGACAAGTGGCACTCTGGACCTCTGGGGACATTTGCCAAATGCCTGCCTCCCTCGTAAATGAACACCACACATGTGCGCTCGCTCTCGATGGCGCAGGTCCTAAAAGCAGGAGTCGGACTGCACAGGAAATGTTTTGCAAAGAATGAACCAAGTCTTCTCCCTCGGAAAATAGCTTCGCTCCAGCCTCCTTCAAGGGAGTTGGAAAGGAATGCTTCCCATTTGCAAATCAATAACTTACACTGGCTGTGTAGACAATAAAGCGCAATATGTGATCCTAGAGACCCATAATGGCTCAGTGTTCTAACATAATCCTGCCCTCCGAGAAGCAGACAAGAAAACGACACAGGCCTCCCAGCTGTGTCTGCCCAGTGCCACACCGAGGACTGGTGGTCCGCCTGTCGTTCTTTCTCTTTTTGGTGGAAAATCAGAAGGCTTCGGCTGAGCATGCTGCCAGGAGCTGAAGACACTCGACATTTTACCATTTCCTACTTTCCACAGCTATTTGCATAAGGGTTGTTAGGAAAATACCTATACCAGGAGGGAGACAGTTTAATGGAAAAAGCATTTCAATCATTCACTTTCAGCCAGAATTTCACACACTCGGAGGCACTTGACATTATCCTTGGAAATCAGGAGAGAAACAGCTGCTGCATAGGCCACACCCCCAGGGATTTCAGCCTTTTGATACAAGAGGAGTGGCTTGTGCAGAAATTGGTTAGATTCTGTGAAATTCCAGCCAGGAGCAGGGACTGAGAGACTGGGTAATAAAACTGATCTCTGTTCCACCTGGATCAGCCCGGTATCCAACCCACAGGGACAATAAAAAAAAAGGCCTGTGACTGGCAAACATCATCTTCCCCAATTGTTCCATTCCCTTCTAATTACTCTCCCCGTCTGGCACCCGACCGAGGGCCCAGAGCACCGTGGAAATGACCCGAACTCCTGGATCACCGGGCACCCCGCCAGCCAGGTCTCAGGGAGTCTAGGAATGTGCCATTATCAATCCACTTGCCTCATCTGAAGAGTTGGAAGGAGCACACCCTCTACTTCCTTTTCACTCATGAGAAAGACTCTAGGAACATCAGTCACTCCCAACAGAAAAGCTAAGGAATCCATTCCTTCACAAAGCATCATCTCTGCTTAAACCAGGCATTCCTCAGGTTAGGCAGAACTCTCTGAAGAACTCGGGATTGCCCGCTCAACTTTAGGAAAGCCAGCCCCTGCGGGAAGCCACCCATGCAAGGCAACCAATCAAACTAGCCAGCAGCATCTGACACATTCAGCTGCGGGTGTTCTAGATACAAATACGGAGGTTTTTCCTTTTACAAAGGCCAAATGGCATGCTGTTATGGGCAACGGCTCAGCTGAGAGACGTTTTTAGGAAGCTGTTGCTGCTGCATGAAAAAAAAAAAGCTTGTGGATTTTGTGCACTTAAAATGAAAAATCAAAACTTGAACATGGAAGATGGTTGCCTGATGGTTTGGCATCTCACCCTGGCCTAAACACTCCAAATCCAACCCTGGGCTTTCCATGCCTCAGCCTAATGGACTTTTTACTGCCTTCACTCCCAGTCTGCTGGGTACATGGGTGTCAATCCTGGCAGCTTCCCCGTTTGGACTGGGTTCAAGATGGTACCTGATTAGAACGTATGAGTCTGGCCATTCAGCCTACACTGAATGGTCCATCTGGGGTGTCTGAATTGCAGCTGTTAGGCAGTTAGAGCACAAGGTGAGATGAGATGAGTCTTCTCCCCTTTCTCCCTGCATCTCTGCTCAGGATACCCAAAGAGGGAAGAACTTAAACACCCCACAAGGGATGACAGCCTTAGGTCCAGCCTCATATGCAGGGCAGAGTATCTGCTTTGTTGCACTCAGAGAGCCCATGAACACCCATGGGAAAATACACCTACTGAGCACCTACTATGTGCCAGGCATGGGAGAGAGGAATATAAATGAGACATATGGTCTGTGCTAAAGGAACCCAGAGCCCACCAGAAAGGAGGACAGGTGAAACGAGAAATAATACAATATTATTATATGCTATAACAGAAACACCTGAAATGTGCTATGTAAACAGATGAGGACTTGGCTAATTCCGCATGGGTCTGAGGGTTGGGGTGGTATCAGGGAAACCTCATTTGAACTGGGCCTTCATGGATGAGTAGGAAGATGCCAGGTAGACCAAGGCAGCAGTCAGGATCAGAGGAGTGAGAGGAGAGGGGGAGTGGTCTGTGCAGAGCACAGGGACTCTGCTGGTGGGCAGCAGCTGGGCCTGGGAGGGCCCACAAGAGCCACAGTGAGGGGCTATATGCCAACTTCACCCAGCAGACCCCAGGGAGCCACTGGCATGAGTCGAGGAGCAGAGTGACAATCTGATCTGAGTTCTGGAAAAGTCATGCTGGAGACAGTAAAGCTGGACTGGGGAGGCAGTCACCAGGAGAAAGCCCAGTCAAGAGGCTACTGTGAAGGCCCTAGAGATCGGGGGCGTGGACACCCTGCCGCTGTGAGGAAGAGGAGGGGCCAGAGCAGAAGTGCTTCAGGGTGGAGTCCACAGGGCTGCAGGTAGCAGGAAGTGATGCGTGCCTCGGGCCAAAAAGCCTGGCGCCTTGAATGTGTCTGAGTCCAGGCTGCCAACACACCAGCTCTTCTGCCACATTTTCTGAACCTTCCTGATTCTCAGATTCACCAGTGCCAGAACCTGAGCAACACCCTGGCTCCCAGCTCTGTTATATCTTCTCCAGATCATACATACTGCCCCCCAGAGCTTACAACCCAGCTGTCAAATGCTGAGCCAGGGAGCCTCCCTGTCTAGCCCCTGCATCTCCACCAGCTCCAGGGCCAGATGCCCCAAAAAGGAAATGGAGTATACTTCCCACTTGATTCTGTCTACAGACCCCCTTCTAAATACAAAAAAGAAGTAACGTACCGGAGGTGAGCGCACCCTTCCAGGTTTACCTGCCCCAACTGGTGTCAGGAATTCCAGGATTCATCTGGTTTACCTTTGCCCCCAAGTTCTGGCCCCATGGAATGATGGCAATCTCAGGGTCCTCTCAGAAGCCTTATAGGGACATTTTCCTGTGTCCAGAGAAATCTGGACATAAGACAATCCTAATGTCCTTGGTGAACTCCAGGAGGAATGCATTTCAGGTAAGGCCAGGACAGACCACTTGGGCAGATGAGCTCCAGGTGTTTTTTTCTATAAATCTCATTGCTAGTATCTGAGACAGGAGCAACACTGAGCCTTGTGCGTGCTGCACAGTGTTTATGTTTAAAGACAGTTTCCCGGTGTCTAATGGCATTGGATCCCACAACACCATGGGAGGTAGGGGTCAGGCACTCCTAGAAGGCCACATGGAGCAGAGCGTGAGACCACAAGTTCTGCAGTTGAAATGCCTGTCCTGGAACACTGCTTGGCCTCTCACTGGCTGTCTCATCTTGGACAAGTACTCTATTTCCTTGTGCCTCATTTTCTCCAGCTAAAAAATGGAACTAATACAGCAGTCCTTGCTTATCCACGGTTTCACTTTCCAGTTTTAGTTACATGCAGCCAATCATGGTCCAAAAACATTAAGTGGAAAATCCCAGAAGTAAACAATTCATAGGTTTTAAATTGTTCACTATTAAGAGCAGCTTGATGAAATCTCATGCTGTCTGCTCCATCCCACCTGGGATATGAATCATCCCTTTGCCCAGCGGATCCATATTGTCTATTCCACGTGCCTATCAGTCACTTAGTAGCCGTCTCAGTCATCCAATGGAAGGCTGTGGCATCTCGGTGCTTGCATTCAAATAATCCTTACTTTCCTGAACAATGGTCCTAAAGTGCAAGAATAGGGATGCTGGCATATTGTTATAATTGCTCCATTTTGTTACTAGTTATTATTGTTAATCTCTTACTGTGCCTCATTTAAAAATTAAACTATCACAGGTATGTATGTATGCATAGGCAAAAACAGTAGACACAGGGTTTAGTACTATCTGTGGATTCAGACATCCACTGGGGGTCTTGGAACTGTATCCCTTGTGGATAAGAGGGAATAGTGGACTAATGCCTAGCACATAGTGGGCACTTCATAAGCATTCTTAGAGAAAGATCTGCAATTTAGAATGACTTAAACAGAGTGCTCCAGGCTGAGGAACTTGCCTGAGGTTGCCTGGCTGGAATGTGAGATGGAGAACTAGAATTCTTTGGCTCCCAGACTGTACTCTTCATGCCACATCAAGCCACTCTGGGAAGCACCTATTCTCTGGCCAGTCCCTCTTCGTGCCTGGGAAAGGGCCTTTATATGGCAAACAATGTATATTGTCATCTTACAGCAATAACCATTAAAGTAGAAGGGTTTTTGTGTTTTTTTTGAAAATTTTTATTGAGGTAAAATTCATATAACACAAAAATTCATTATTTTAAACATTGCAAAGTGTACAATTCAATGTGTAGTCCACAATGTTGTGTAGCTACTACCACTATCTAATATGAGAATATTTTTATCACCCCAAAGAAAAACCCCATACTTCCCAATTCTCCTTTTTGCCTAGCCTCTGGCAACCACTAATCTATTTCCTCTCTACAGATTCCCCTATTCTGAATGTTTCATATGCATGGAATCATCCAATATATGGTCCTTTGCTTCCTTCTTTCACTTAACATAATGTTTCAAGGTTCATCCATGTTATAGCAGGTATCGATATTTCATGCCTTTTTATGGCTGAATAGTTCTCATTGTAGGATATACTACATTCTATTTATCCATTTATCATTTGATGCACATTTGGGTATTTCTACCTTTGGGCTATTGTGAATAGCGCTGCTGTGAACACTGGTGTACAAGTTTTTGTGTGACCTTAGGTACGTAACTAGAAGTGGAATTGCTGGATCATACCATAACTGTATGCCTAACCTTTTGAGGAACTGCTGAACTGCTTTCCACAGTGGCTGTGCCATTTTACATTCCCAACAGCAATGTGTAAGGGTTTCAATTTCTCCACAATCCTCGCCAACACTTGTAATTTTCCTTTCTATTTTAAAATATATATAGTATTACAGTCATCCTAGTGGATGCAGAGTGGTGTCTCTTGGGGTTTTGATTTGCATTTCCCTAATGACTAACGATGTTGAGCATCTTTTCATGTACAGTACCTCTTTAGGGTCATGATATTATGGAAATTGAAATAAAAGATAAGAAATCTTCAGCTTTTTTTCTTAAAATGAAGGAGTGAGCTTGGTGCAGGCACAGCAAGCTGATCCACCTAGAGACTGCAGCAGGGAAACCGAATACCCAACACACATGGTCCTTTGGTCAGTTCCTCTGTGCAGCAAGCAAATGGTGGCCCCAAGGTTAGGGTGGGATTTGGGAAGGCTGCACCGGCTCACAAAAGCTTCCACGTCTACCTGGGGCCCACCCTGGTTCTGTTTCTCTGGTTATCAGGTCCTATCTGTCTTTAGAATGGCAGTCCAACTTTGTCCACAGGCTTGAAGGTGGGATTAGCAAGATGGTCTGAGATGCTCAGCTTGCAGACCAACTGTGGGCCTGAGAAAAGCCAGGGCATTAAGGATAAATGCCACATGACAGATCCATCTAGGAAGCTGAGCAAGGAGATGGCCCCAAATGCCAGCCAATGGTAGGTGTGGACACTCACAGAAGCAAAACCCTCCTGCAGTACAGGGGCAGCAGAGTGGCTGAAGGCTGACTGATGTGGGAGCCCTGTCAGCCTTTGACTCACTCTGCCAAGAGCAGAGGCAGAGTACAGCTAGGCAAGCACCTTTTGGAAAACAGGCCACTGGCCACCACTGTGAGGGATGGTTACCCTCTAGGCATGGGTGTTCCAGGACCCAGGTTGCCTCTTCTTTTCAATGCTGCCTTCTGGCCATTTCATTTTTCAGGGCCTTTTCAAGAGACAGGAGATAAGAAAACACCATTGCATGCTTCCACAATTCTTACAGAAAGCTATGGTGCAGGGATGGCTGGAGCCAATGGATTCCTGCTCTATTACTGTGTAATAAGCTACCCCAAAACTCTGTGGTTTAAAACCACAATTTGTTATTGTCTCTCACAGTTCAATGGATTGACTAAACTCAGCTGGGCATTTTTCCCTTACAATCAGATGTCAGTTGAAGCTACAGTAGTATCTGTAGATCTACTGAGCTGGATGTCCAAGATGGCCCATTCACATGGCTGGCATCTGACGCTTGGTGTCAGCTAGGGATGTTGACTGAAGGACCTCCACCCCAAATGGCCTGCACTTCTTATAGCTTGGTAGCTGGATCTAAGAAGGAGCATCCTGACAGTGAGTTTTCAAAGAAACGCAGGCAGAAGTTGCAAGACCCCTGTGACCCAGCTTCTGTGTCACTTCTGCCATATTCTATTGGTCAAGACTGAGTCACAAGGAACATTCTCCAACTCTTTGAGGTTAGTATTACCTTACCAGACAAAGACATCATAAGAAAACTAAAGATCAAATCCCTTCTGAATATAGACATAAAAATCTCCAACAAGATACTAGGCAAACCAAATTCAGCAATATATAAAAAGGATCATATACCATGAACAAGTGGAATTTACCCCAGCAATGCAAGAGTGGTTCAACATATGAAAATCAATCCATGTAATATACCATATTAACATAATAAAGGGCAAAACCACACTATCATCTCAATGGACGCAGAAAATGCATCTGACAAAACCCAATCCCCTTCTTAATAAAACACTCAACCAACAAGAATGGAAGGGAACTTTTTCAACTTGATAAAGGGTATTTATGAAAAGCCCACAGTTAATATCATACTTAATAATGAAAGATTTAATGCTTTCTCCCCAAGATCAGGAATAAGACAAGAATGTCCACTCTTACCACTAGTACTCAATATTATGCTGAAGGTTCTAACCAGAGCAATTAGGCAAGAAAAAGAAATAAAATGCATTCAGATTGGAAAGGAAAAGGTAAAACCATCTCTATTTGCAGATAACATGACTTATACATAGAAAGCCCTAAGGAATAAATACACACAAAGAAAACTATGAGTTAACAAACAAGTTTAATGTGATTGCAGAATAAAAGGACATATATAAGAATCAGTTGTGGGCCAGGCATGGTGACTTATGCCTGTAATCCCAGCACTATGGGAGGCTGAGGTGGGTGGATCACCTGAGGTCAGGAGTTTTTGAGACCAGCCTGGCCAACGTGGTGAAACCCTGTCTCTACTAAAAATACAAAAATTAGCCAGGCGTTGTGGCGGGTGCCTGTGATCCCAGCTACTTGGGAGGCTGAGGCAGGAGAATTGCTTGAACCTGGGAGGTGGAGGTTGCAGTGAGCCAAGATTATGCCACTGCACTCCAGCCTGGGTGACAGAACAAAACTCTGTCTCAAAAAAAAAATAAAAAAAAAAAAAAAAAAAAAAAAAAAAAAAGGAAAAAAAACAAAAAAACCGGTTGTATTTCTACACACTAGCAACGGACAATCAGAAAGTGAAATTAGGAAGACAACTTCATTTACAATAATATCAAAAATAAAATACTTACCAATAAATTTAACCAGAGAGATGCAAGACTTGTACATGGAAACTAGAAATACAGTTGACAGAAATTAAGATCTAAGTAAATACAAAGCTCCATGTTCATGCATTGGAAGACCTAATGTTGCTAAGATGGTCTGCATTCTCTAAACTGATCTACAGATTCAACGTAATCTTTGTAAGAACCCTGTCTTTTTTTTGTTTTGGAAGAAATTGACAAAGTAATCCTAAAATTCATGTGGAAATTCAAGAAGTTCCTGTTGTTTCAAGCCAAAACAATTCTGAAAAAGAACAAAGTTGGAGGACTCATACTTTCCAGAAGCCACAGTATCCAAGACAGTGTGTTACTCGCATTAGGATATATAGATCAATGGAACAGAACTGAGAGTCTAGAAATAAACTCATATTTATGGTCAACTGATCTTCATCAAGAGTTCCAAGACAATTCAATGGAAGAAAGAATAGTCTTTCAAAAAATGATGCTGAAACAACTAGATAGCCACATGAAAAAGAATTTGGGCCCCTACTTCATACCATGTACAACAACATACCTCAAAAGAGACCATAGATCTAATGTAGGAGCTAAAACTACAAAATTCCTAGAAGAAAACATAGGAGCAAATCTTGTGACATGAAATTAGACAATCGTTCTTAGATATGACACCAAAAGCATAAGCAATAAAAGAAATATTTGATAAATAGGCCATCATCAAAATTAAAAGCTTTTGTGCTCCAAAGGACATCATCAAGAAAGCAAAAAAGACAACCCACAGAAGGGAAAAATATTTGCAAATTATATCTGATAAGAAATATATAATTTCTTATATATATCCAGAATAAATAAAGAGCTCTTAAAACTTAACTGAAAGAGAAATAATCTAATAGCTATTAGGGATGCTGAGGTGAGAGGATTGCTTGAGCCTAGGAGATTGAGGCCACCCTCGGCAACATAGCGAGACCCTGTCTCTAAAAAGAAATAAAATTTGTAAAAATGGCCAATAGGTGCCATCAAGCACATTAAAAGATGGTCAACATCATGTAGTCATCAGGAAAATGCAAATCAAAACCACAGTGAAATACCACTTAACACCCACTAAGATGACCACGATAAAAAAGACTGAAAATAACAAATGTTGGCGAGGATACAGAGAAATTAGAACCCTCATACATTGCTGGTGGGAATTTAAAATGGTGCGGCTGCTTTAGAAAATAGTTTCACAATTCTTCAAAAAATTAAGCATGGAGTTACCATGTGATTCAGCAATTTCACTCCTAGGTATATACCCAAGAGAAAACATATGTCCACAAAAACTTACACACATGCTCACAGCAGCGCAATTCAAAATAGCCAGAAGGTAGAAATGATCCAAATGTCTATCAACTGATGAATGAATAGACAGAATGTAGTATATCCTATAGTGGAATACTGTTCAGCCGCAAAAAGGAATAAAGTACTGATACCTGCTACCACAAGAATGAACCCTGAAACATTATGCTAAGTGAAAGAAGCCACACATGAAAGGCCACATATTATATAATTCCATTCATATGAAATGTTCAAAACTGGACAATCCATAGAGACAGAAAGTTGATTTGTAGTTGCCAGGGACTGAGGGGAGGAGGGAATGGTGAGCAATTGCTAATGGGTACAAGGTTTCTTTTGGGGCTAACAAATATGTTCTGGATTGAGATAGTGGTATTGGTTGCACAACTTGTGAATATATTAATACCAAAAACAACTTTAAAGGAGTGAATTTTATGGCGTATGAATTATATCTCAATGGAAATTATTAAAACACACACATAAAGTGTGTCACAGGGTGAGCCAAGCGTCCCAGAGGAGACTACATGGGAGGTGCGCTTCCTGCAAGGGCACCTCTGAAGACCAGTTACCGTGTGCGCTCCAACTCACTTCTTTGTCTTAATGGGTGGATCATTGGGAGTTGGCCCCTAGATTAAGGACTGGATGGATCTAGTTTTAACTTTTGATCCTGAAATCTGAGAGAGAAATCATATCCTGGTATCTTTTGGGCTTCTTTATCAGTAGCAAAACAGTCAGACAGGACCTCTAGCACCAAGGAGAAAGCATGCAGGCTGGAAGCCTAGAGAACAGGTCCAGCTGAGAAACAGTATACAGCAGCAAGGGCAGGTAAAATCAGGGCAGGGTTGACTCTTCTAGAGCCAACCAACAGGTCCAGATGTGGAAGGTGCTAAGGAAGACCTGACTTGTAAAATTATTGTTTACCCCAAGAACAAGAGCTCAGGATAGTAGAAAGCACGTGGGTGGTAGAGATGGACAGATCCAGGTTCAAATCCTGGCTCTGCCACTTATTAGCTGTGTGATCTTAAAAGAGCTACTTAATTTTTCTCTGCCCCAGTTTACTCAGCTCTTTGCAGGGTGATAAGACTGAAATGCTAATATATGCAAAGTGCCTGGCATATAATAGTTGTTCAGTAAATGGTAGTTTTTATTATTAGTACTGTCTTGTCAGCATAATTATTAATACGAAATGGCCCCTGCCAGCATTCAGTAACACCTACCATATGGTTTGAGAATTATCTGGAAATTTCTATTTTTCTAGCTACTTTGGTCCTATAGGCAAGATTGGATAGAAAATGTTTGGGCATTAAGATTTCCTAATAATCATGTGATCCAAATATTACAGACATGGGTAACTTAGCCTTAATCTATAGAGGGCTCTTAGAAAACAATGGGAAAAAAGATTAATAGTCCAATGGAAAATTAAGCAAAAACCATGAAAAAGCAACTCAATATAAGAACATACACAAGGCTAACGAAATGTTCAACCTTATTAGTAATCATAAGAATGAAAACTAAAACAAGGTAACATTTGAACTTACTAAATCATCAAATATCTGACAATCTTTGGTGAGATATTGGCCAGAGTTGGGAAAACAGCCACTCTCATACACTCCTGACGGGAGTATTAATTAAAACAATATTACTAGAGGGCAATTTAGCAATGAGTATCAAAAGCCTCAAAAATAGCACACTCTTAGACTCAGCATTCTACTTCTAAGAATTTATGCTTTAGAAATAATCATGAATGTGTGCAAAAATTTAGCTACAAGGATATTCATTTGATTGCAATATTATTTTTAATAATGAAAACCTGAAAACAACCAATATATCCAATGACAGGGAATTGGTTAAATAAATTATGAAACATTTATAATGGAATACTTAATAACTAGGAAAGGTCCTCACCATAATCAACATAATACAAAATTATCCCATTTTGTAAGTTACAGGAAACAAACAAAAGGTCAGCATTGATTAACAGGAGTATAGGCTAGCTTTTTTCTTCTTTTGTTGATGTGCATCTTCCACAGTGATCACATATCACTTTTGCATGAAGAAAAAGCATCATTAAATAAATCTACTCATGGAGGCCCAGACCCTCCATGAATGCAGCTCAGTGCACCTAGCCTAGAGAACGCTGCTCCTCGGCCCAGTGACTATTCTTCCAGCCTCCAGTCCCCTCGGCCTCCCAGCCCAGAGTGTGTTCTCAGGGCCAGGTCACTGCTTTCTGCCCCTCTCTGGGCCCTCTCCCTGCACTGCATGGCTCTACACCCAGGTCCGCCCCTAGCTATCACCCCAGTGGATCACTTGATCTCCTCACCTCCATTCCTCCACCTGCAAGTCCCATGATCTAAGGCTTATCCTCTGCTCCTATCCCCATAACATAGCACTCTGAAAATAAAACTGCTACACTGAATTTGGTTGGCACCATTATTACCACCCTATTGTTAGTTTCCCTTCTAGTCCATCAGAGGGGCAGGCCATCACCACTGGCCTGAGAGGAGATGGACAATCTCAACAGATCTTGGAGGTGTGATTTCACTTCCCTGCCAAGGAGGTGGCAGAAGGCTGGTCAGCACGCCAGGGCGCCACTCCTTGACAACACCACAACTGCCCAGAGGCCATCCCTACATAGTGATATGTAGGTGGGGAGGGCTCTGGCAAGAAGTTAGTGTGACCAGATCCCTTCTGACAGACCTGCGATGTGCCAGGAATTCTTAAGGGCAAGAGGGTCAAGCCTGGTTTTCTCCCTGAATCTCCACCCAAACACCAAAACACCAGGCTGGGCCCCCGCAGGAAGATGTGCTGCTCACGGGTCTGCAGGCTGTACCGAAAGACAAGTCACAGGAAGCTGCCTCTTGTACAGGGTGGTGCCGTCCTGTGGTTTCCCACCCTGTTGGAGGTGTAGCCATTGTTTGCTTGGTTTCATGACACCTCTTCTCCTCCTGAAAGTGCTGTATGTAGATTTTCCTTCTAAGTGAAGTGAACACAAATGATTCACCAGGGGCCTTGAGGTCACTGGGGCTCCCTGAGGATGTTCAGGCCCCTGAATGACAATGGGTGCTCTGAAGTCTGGGCCACTTCCTTCCCTCCTGCTTCCCATCTGAACTTAGAGGCAGATCAAGCTGCAGCTGCTCTCAGCTCTTTAAACAGAGTTGCCCTGATGGGCTGGCAAGTTCATACACACCTGCACCTTCTGAGACGACCATGAGAGCTTTCTGTGATTCTTCAAATTTCATGCTTTATCTTAAAAATTAATGCAAATTTTTCCTGATACGCTATTTTTGCCCTACTGTATTTTATTCTAAGCTGCACTCACCCCTACTTCCATTGTAACATCTTTAAAATCAGGATATCTTAGAATCCACAGTGGCTGTAGTTTAATTGGCAGTGCTTTTTCTCATTGTTACATAAAATAACAACGTATTTTCTGATAAACGGCACCTTAGAGTTGATGAAATATAATGATAAAAAAATACTTTCCTGTAGAATTAGAGTTGAACTGACGTTCTGAAAGATGTGCCAGGTTTGCACACTCCTGGCTCCCTGTCTAAAGCCCTGGTTTAAGGACCATTTCTAGACGGCATTTTCTCATGCCTGTCATGCCCCATGGCATCGGGAATACAGCCTTCACCAGCACACTGTTCCCACAGGAGAGGACCATGAGGAAGCTCATCCTGAGGGACACCCCGTAGTCCTCTGTTCCAGGGGCTACTCAATGGCAACCAAAGGAAACGTTCACTGCTTATTTCCCATGGGCCATGCATTGAGCTAAATGCTGTGTGTTTACTTCCTTCAACTTTGCCAACAACCCTATGAACTACCTGTGATCATCCCATTATACAGATGGGAAAAATGAGGCTGTGAGAGGTTATGGGACTTTCCTCTGTGCTGAACCCAGATCTCTCTGACTTAAGAGGCCTAGCACTGATCACTGTGCCTCCTGAAGAACGAGCACAGAGCAAGCATGCGCTTCTGCTGCCAGACACTGTGGTGTCTCCCTCTGCACAGAAGGGGTACCCACGACCCATATGGCCTGCCTGTTTGGAAAGTGATCCTCACTTGTCTGCAAGAGAGTCCCTCTCAGGAGCTCCTGACCTCCCGTCTCCCCAGACTCTGCAAATGCCCTCAGTGGGGACCCTGGTGTGTAGGCCGAGCTGGAGGACAAGATAAAGACAGAGCTCAGAGAGAATGAAAGCCAATATCAAAAGGGGCAGAAAGCCATCTCTGCCCCCAGGATACGTCACTTCGGTTCTTATTCCTTCCTGCTGCCCCACTTCCTTATAACCTACCTCTTCACCTCGACACTTCCAAACTCAACTTCCCACAACACCTCCCTCCCCTTGCTCTCAAATTCGGGCTCTTTTTTTGTGTGTATCCCACAACTGATTTACAACCCTGAAATTAACCCAGGGAACCCACTGGATTTCTCAGACTTGTCATCTCCTCCAGGCAATAATACCAGCTACCATTTTTCCTACTATCTACAGCATGGCAGCTGGTGACTTATCCCTAATCTTCTTAGATCTGTTCCTGTTGTCCAAATGAGCAAGCAGAGGAACAGAGAGGCAAGGTAGCTAGCCTAAAGTCACACAGCAAGCAGGCAGCAGAGCCAAGAAATCAGCTAAGGTCTGACTGCAAAGCTGTGCTTTTCCCTCTGCACCATCGAGTTCCTCGATGATCAACTATACGCAGAGGTGGGACTGAAAGGTGGCTTCTCCAGCTAGCATACATATTACCAGTCTTTCTCTGTATCTCTGTCAGTCTGTCTGTCTCCCAGTAAAAATCTAAACACCAATCATGTCAATAGGGCTAGATTTGCAAGTGGCTCTCCCCAGCTCTCCACCCCAAAGGGAGGACTCTTCCTCAGGAGATTTGCATGTATCACAAACCCTAACACCAAAATGCAACTTTTAAAGCAGCAAGCTCATTCCTCGAGTGTTTCCATCCCCCTCCCATGTGGCTCGCCCCCTTGTTATTTCTGGGCACAGGTGTGTCTCCCTCACAAGCTGTAAATTTCTTTAAACATTTTGTTGTTGTTGCTGAAAGGGCGAAGTCCACAGGAAAGGAAAAGGAAAAACCACAGAACTGTCCCCAGGAGAAATGTGCACACACAAAACACGCCCTCACGCCTCTGCAATTCTTCATGCAATAGGAGAGCTTCACAGGGCACAAGTCAAGAATCACAATTCTGTTTCCCTCGTGCACCCTCTATTCTGTGTCTGCACACAGTAAGTGCTGAATAATTTTATGAAGGATCAATGCCATTACTTCTCTCTCCTCCTCCTTCCACCACCATCTTTGGTCAAAAAGAATGTAGCTGTTTACTTTATTACACTACTGATCAGGCGCTTCCCTGGCTCTCCTTTCTAGGTTCTCTGTACTATCCTCCCTCTGTGAAGTTCCATCACCTTCCTGTACTATGTCATCCATACCCTGTCCCCAGAGGCTTGCCCCTGCCTCTCTCTAGTCCCCCGTGAATTTTGCCAGCTCTTTATCAACAGGCAGCCCTATAATACTGGCAGGGACCTTACAGTCCTCCCCTCATCTTACAGATACAGATCACCAGGACTTGCTCTGTAACTGCACAAGGTTGTCCTGTTTTCTGACAGAGGGAGACCCAATTCCAGGAATCTTGACCCAGTTAGTTCAGCCTTCCTAACCCTCCCTATACGACCTCTGCCCAGCAAACTGCTGCCTCCTCCTTGGAAAGCAAAAGCATCAGTTGCCTTGTGTGATCCTGGCCTCTCAGATTTTCAGCCCTAGCAGGACTCCTCCAGACCATGAAGCAAGCACCTTTGTGCAAGTTAGAAAAAGGCACCCTGTCTGGTCAGTTGCAGCCCGGGGGGCGCAGTTTGGCAAGCAGAATGCCAGCTTGATCTGACCCCTCGGCCGGCAATCCTGCACAAGGCCCTTCTGCACACACATTTCTGTCAGCTCTGATGGAGAGGTGCGCCTCGGCTGGCTTATCTTGGAAGGACCGAAGCATCATCCCAGTCAAATCAGTTCTCTCCAGGTCTCTGTTTGACCCACTCACAGATGGAAACAGGTATACCTGCATTCACAGCAGCATTATTCACAATGCCCAAATGAGTGGGTCAACAAAATGTCAAGTATACCTACGATGAGATATTATTTAACTTTTAAAAGGAAGGAAATTCTGGTATATGCTACAACATGGATTAACCTTGGAAACATTATGCTCAGTGAAATAAACCAGTCACAAAAGGATATACACTGCATGATTCCCCTGACATGAGGGGAATAGATGACTAGAATAGGTGACTTCACAGAAACAGAAAGTAGAATAGAGAAAGTAAAACAGGTACCAAGGCTGAGGGGAGGCAGGAATGGGGAATTATTGCTTAATGGGTTTAGAGTTTCTGTTTGGGATGATAGAAAAGTTCTGGAAATGCATAGTGGCAATGGTCACACAACACTGAATGCCCTTAGTAACGCTGAATTATACACTCTAACTTGGCTAAAGTAGTAAAATTTTGAGTTACATATATTTTTAAAAGTTTAAAAATTAAATGTAGGCTACATGCAGTGACTCACGCCTATAATCCCAGCACTCTGGGAGGCCGAGGTGTGCAGATCACCTGACTGAGGTCAGGAGCTGGAGACCAGCCTGGCCAACATGGTGAAACCCCATCTCTACTAAAAATACAAAAATTAGGCTGGGTGTGGTGGCTCACGCCTTTCCATCTGTGAGTGCGTCAAACGTACACCTGTTTCCATCTGTGAGTGGGAGGCCGAGGTGGGCAGATTACCTGAGGTCGGGAGTTTAAGACCAGCCTGGCCAATGTGGTGAAACCCTGTCTCTACCAAAAATACAAAAATTAGCCAGGCGTGGTGGCGGGTGCCTGTAATCCCAGCTACTTGGGATGCTGAGGCAGGAGAATCACTTGAACCAGGGAGGCGGAGGTTGCAGTGAGTGGAGATCGTGCCATTACACTCCAGCCTGGGCGACAGAGCGAGACTCGGTCTCAATAAACAAACAAAAAACCAAAAAACAAATAAACAAAACAACAACAACAAAAAAAATCCACGAAAATCAGCTGGGCGTGGTGGCGGGCGCCTGTAATCCCAGTTATGCGGGAGGCTGAGGCAGGAGAATCGCTTGAATCCGGGAGGCGGAGATTGCAGTGAGCCGAGATGGGCAACAGAGCGAGACTGTCTCAAAAAAAAAAAAAAAAAAAAAACCAAAACAAATTAAATGTGCTCTATATTGCGGCTTTAACAAAAAGGGCGGGTGGTAGGGAACAACAGCACCTGGCTGTACCTCTCTCTGAAAAGATCAGGATTCATAATATTTCCCACAAGCGCTTGATGCGCCAAGAGCAGCACCTCATTTCCCGGGGGCCGACACCTCCACAGGGGCCTAACATCTTCGGACACGCGGCGGTCTCAGCACCGACTGGCTGAAAGGTGCCACATCCATTTAAACATCCCCTTCATCCTGGCTGTTCCCTCCACCCCCAGAGCCCATCTCCGCAGGCATTCAGTTTTCCCTACAAGGCCGAGGCAGCCAGGCCCATTCTTGGTAGGCGTAAACTGCCATCCTGCTATAAATCCTTTCCCACAAAGCACTGGAGACTGGTCCTCTCACTGTGCCAAGAAGTCTTTTTCTGACCATCTGTAATCCATTCAAAGGCAACCGGCAGGAAATGGCGGCAAGGAAAACCCCTGCAAAATGCAACTGGTGGGACCACCTCTCCTCCCGCTAGCGGCCAGTAACAAGAAGTTGGCCTTTCTTGGGACACACAACATCTGCGGGAGTTCTGGAAGCTGCTGGGCGTCTGTCAGGGGCTGAACGGCTCTAGACAGACGCTCACAAAATTTGGTAAGAAAAGCATGCTGTATTGGGTTTGAAAATTAGCTCTGAAAAAAAAAAAAAAAAAAAAGCGTTTGAAAAACCAAAACAAACCCCAGACCCCTAGAGAGGAAAAAAAATCCCCAAACACAAAAACCCCATCATATGAAAACCAACCTCAAAATTGCTTTCTTTTGATTTCTATGGACAATTAGACCATAATTTCAAGTAGTTCAAATCCTTCTTAGTGAGACTCCCCTCCAATCTGGTATTGTCAGCTGCTGCTGCTTAATAGTGACAGCTTCATTTTTGGCACTAAAAGCTAAAGCCCTCAAAGCTTTGCAGTGGTAAGCTGGGGCCAGCTTGTAAAGGCCCACAAGAGCTGATCGTTAAATGTTCAGGAATGTGGTGAGCCAATTATTAAATTATTAAAAGTTATATGACATAAGCTTACAATGGAATATAAAACTCATCACTTCCAATTTATCTAGCTACACTTCACTTATTATCTACGCTTTGAGTATGGGTTGGCAACTTTCTCTTTCCTTTTTTTTTGAGAAGGAGTCTCACACTGTCACCAGGCTGGAGTGCAGTGGCATGATCTTGGTTCACTGCAACCTCTGCCTCCTGGATTCAGGTGATTCTCCTGCCTTAGCCTCCCCAGTAGCTGGAACTACAGGTGCATGCCACCATGCCCAGCTAATTTTTGTATTTTTAGTACAGATGGGGTTTCACCATTTTGGCCAGGATGGTCTTGATCTCTTAGCCTCATGATCTGCCCGCCTTGGCCTCCCAAAGTGCTGGGATCACAGGCATGAGCCACTGCGGGTAGTAAAAATTTTAGGCTTTGTCTCAGCTACTCCATGCAGCCATTGTAGTGCAAAAGCTAGACAATACGTAAAAAAAAAAGAGTGTGGCTGTGTTCCAATAAAACTTTATTAAAAACAGGCAACCCATAGGCCACAGGTTGCTAATGCTGCTCTTAAAGTAATTTACATCTAATGTATCTGTATGGTGGATATCCTGCATAACAGTGTGCTGATGCACATCTCTTCCCAACTCTGAGTTCTGTGATATCACATTGACAGCTTGAAATGCAGTGGGAGGAGAGTTTATACCATGGAAATCATCACATACTACAAATCAGGGGATGATTTATTATTTTTTTGATTATCAAAATTTAAGAAAGTGATGGAGAAAATTTTAATGATGTAAGTTAAATTAAAAGAATAGTCAACCCTCTGAATCTGTGAATTCTACATCTGTAGTTTCAACTTAATTGCAGATCAAAATATGTGGAAGAAAAGAAAAGATGCCTGAGTCTATACTGAACATGTACAGACCTTTTCCTCTTGTCATTATCCCCTAAACAATTCAGAATAACAACTATTTACATAGCATTTACATTGTATTAGGTATTATAAGTAATCTAGAGATTATTTAAAGTCTATGAGAGGACTGTATAGGTTATATGTAAATACTACACCATTTCATATAAGGGCTAAGAATCCAAGGATTTGGGGTCTCGGAACCAATCCCCCTTGGATATCAAGGGACAGCTGTGTATCAAGTCTATAGCTTTATTGTGAATACTACAAAACAATGAGGACTTATTCTTTTAGTACTTGAAAACCATTATTCAGTTCAGCAAGGAAGTCACATCGCTAACAATCAAGTGAAGTTTTAACATATATCTTTGTTCTTTCCCTTTCAACTTACTCACTGACTTAAATGAAAATATCAACCAACACTTATGTGGGGTTTACATTTGTTTGTCAATTAAACCTTAGGAAGGTCAGGGGATATAAGAATTTGGCAGAAGTCAACCAAAGCATTTGGTGAGAATCTGTAGACTATATGAAATTTACAATAATGAATGTAGGCTGGGCGTAGTGGCTCATGCTTATAATCCTAGCACTTTGGGAGACTGAGGCGGGTCAATCACCTGAGGTTAGGAGTTCAAGACCAGCCTGGCCAACATGGTGAAATCCTGTTTCTACTAAAAATACAAAAATTAGCTGGGCATGGTGGCAGGAGCCTGTAATCCCAGATACTCGGGAGGCTGAGGCAGGAGAATCGCTGGAACTCGGGAGGTGGAGACTGCAGTGAGCTGAGATAGTGCCATTGCACTCCAGCCTGGGCAACAAGAGCGAGACTCAGTCTCAAAAAAAAAAAAAAAAAAAAAAAGAAAAAAGAATTTAAATATTTTATTCTTTATAAAGTATATGCCAAACAGCTTTTTTAAATCAGTAAAATGTATAATAAACATATATATCCATATGCACTAATTTTTAGATAGCAGATTGTTAAACATTTACTAGCACAACACTGATTCTAATAGAAAAGAACTTACAAATTAATTTGTCGGCAGCACCCAAAAAGTGTGTGTGTGTGTGTGTGTGAGAGAGAGAGAGAGAGAGACAGAGAGAGAGAGAGAGAGAGAGAGAGAGAGAGAGAGAAAATAACTCTCCCTCCAGCACCCTGAATGCAGAAAGCAAAACAAACACTAACATTACCAAAGAAAAAAGAAGGTTGTTTTCTGAAAACTCTACTTCAAAAAAGATTGCATGGAGTTGGGCACTGAGTGTGTCTACAACTGGAATAAATTATGAACTGTTTCTCTTTGGTATTAATGGAGTTTCACCATAACTTCTTTTTCTAAAAGCAACTTCTTGCGGAACTCATAGCCATCAAAGCCATTAAGCTCTTCCTTCCCTGTACAATGCCCTGAATGTCCAAATCCTAGCTGCTGTGTTGCCTCTGCATGAGGCATCCATTCATTCATTCTTTCATTCATTTTTCAAACATTAACTTGACTCTTACTAAATACCCTTTACCGTGGCCCACGTAAAACCACAAACCAAACAGCCTCTACCTTTAAGTCAAAGGTCTGAGACCCAGGTTAAAGGTCTGGCTGACCATAGACTGAGATATCTTCCTTCCCTCCAAGGCATTTGAATCACATTTCATTTTCTAAGCAGCATCAGAGTTCCCAGGTGCTACAAGTGAGTTCCTAGAGGGCAGGGCCATTGTTCCACCTTCACATTCCACACAGAGCCCAGCCCAGGGCCTTGCACCTCCTGGACAGCTGGTCACTTTCTACACAGTCAGCAATGCAGGAAGCACAGCTCTGGCTTCTGACTTGCAGAGCATCACTCATCATGATTTCCAATTTAACTTCAGTGGTTCACCAGATCCAGGCTAAATACTGTGCTCCCCCTGAAAGGTGGGAGAATTATTATTTTAAGTATAATTATCTTCTTCCTTCCCAAGGTTAAAGTAGAGGGTCACCTGACTGTGTGGGATAATATTTCTCAATGTTTTTAAACTCATGCTCTACCAAGATTGGATTACACTTTACTTCCTGAGGTTTGCACTACAAAACTCACTTTCTCTCTAAGACATCCCATTGAGTGTGGTTTTCATACTATACAAGCATCTTTTTGAAATTCTAGTGCACCCAGTCCTCAACCTTGTCCCTCCTTAGCTTAATAATCATAGGCCATCACCTTCACCTCCAAGATTAGGCAACAGGGAAAAAAAAAAAAAGAATCATAGGCTCGTGCAGTGTTCATGCCTATAATCCCAGCACTTTGGGAGGCTGAGGCAGGAGGATCGCTTAGGCCCAGGAGTTGGAGACCAGCCTGGGCAACATAGCAAGACCCTGTCTCTACAAAAAATAAAAAATTAGTGTGGTGTGGTTGTATGTGCCTGTAGTCCCAGTTACTTGGAAGGCTGAGGTGGGAGCGTCACTTGAATCAAGAAGGTGGAGGCTACAGTGAGCTACAATCATGCCACTGCACTTCAGCCTGGGCAACAGAATGAGACTCTATCTCTCAAAAAATGAAAATGAAATAAAATAAAAGAATCATCAGTGTTCAACTACTTACTATGAGCACTGATAATTAAAGAGAAAAACTTAACTCTGCCCTTTTAGGAGGAATTTAATAGTTCATCCCCTGTTGATGGGAAAGATGTCTTCTGTATTGAAGAATGTCAACCAATAAAAGCAAGTCAGAATGACAGAATTTGAAAATGACCATCCTACAATCCCCAAAGAAATAACTGATCCAGGCAAGGGTCATCAATGGATGCCCAGAGGATTTCACAAAATTTCCTGTTGGGGAACAGGATATTCACTGGGTGCCAAAGCATTACCCACAGAATGACATGCTAATTGCAGAAGGAGAATACAACGTTTGCAATGGGCAGAAGTGGTCACCACCTTATGAAGTGATCCATATCTAATAATAGGACACCCTGACATCTTGTAACCCCTGGATGAGATGCTTAACGAAGCACTCAGAATCACCTGGGACACATTCACGCCAAAATGTTGAGTCTGAATCAAATGATACTTAAGCTCAAACTTCCAGAACAGGGGAAAAACAGGGAATAGCAAAAACAAGGTAAGACACCACAAGGAAGTGACAAGACCAGAACATGAAGCATTTTAAATGACAATGTTTTATATATTTATATATAAAAATATGTATACATATATATAGAAATATGTATGTATACATATATTCACACACACATATGGGGAGGGACACTGTTCTAGATTAAAACTACTGAAGAGATATAACAGCCAAATGCAATACATGAACTATAACAGGATCTAGTTTGAAAATGCAGCCATAAGCTTTTGGGGGTGGGGGCGTGACAGGTGAATTTTGAATGAGAACTGGGTATGAGATATGAGTTTGGAATTACCATTAGTTTTCTAAGTGTGATACTGATATTATGATTAGGTCAGAGAATGCCTCTAATTTTAGGAGATGCATGCTGAAGTATTTAGAGGTGTCATGCTGTCTGTGACTTACCAAATATTTCAGCAAAAACATACACACATATTTATGTATGATAAGGCTCTGAGAATTTAAGTGAACAGCTCAAGGTAGCACAATCAAGATGTGGAAAAATGATAAATATTTAAAGATGAAGTGTCGTGATGTCTACAACTTATTTCAAATGCTACAGAAAATAAAATCAAATGCTACACACACACATGCATATACATATACACACATACAGTCACATAATGACACTTTGGTCAACAACAGGCCACATACTCAGTGGTCCCATAAGAGTATACAATACCATATTTTTACTGTATCTTTTCTATCTTTCAATCTGTTGAGAGACACAAATGCTTGCCATTGTGTTACAACAATTACCTACAGTATTCAGTACAGCAACATGCTGTACAGGTTTGTAGCCTAGAAGCAATAGGTTATACCAATAGGAATATCATAGAGTGAACTTACACAAACCTAGATGGCATAGCCTATTGCACACCTAGGAAATGATACATCTCTCGGAACATAGCCCCATCATTAAGGAATGCATGACTGTATATTTCTTTTTCTTTTTTTTTTTTTTGAGACAGAGTCTTGCTCTGTTGGCCAAGCTGGAGTGCAGTGGCATGATCTCGGCTCACTGCAACCTCTGCCTCCTGGGCTCAAGCAATTCTCCCACCTCAGCGTCCCAAGTAGCTGGGATTACAGGTGTGTGCGACCATGCCTGGCTAATTTTTGTATTTTTAGTAGAGATGGGGTTTCAGCATGTTGGCTAGGCTGGTCTCGAACTCCTGACCTCGGGTAATCCACCCGCCTCTGCCTCCCAAAGTGCTGGAATTACAGGCGTCAGCCACGGTACCTGGCCTGTATATTTCTTTATAAGACATATATACAGATAGATCTTTACATATATATATATATATATATGAAAACGAGACAAAATGTGAACTAATGTTTAATTCTATAGGTGATCACGGTACCATTATTTCAAGCTTTTATACATGTGAAAATTTTAACACTGAACTGCAAGGGCAAAAAAAAGAATGGTGCAGGGTGGGGGTTACTAGCAAATATTAAATGAAAAACTTTAGGTGCTCAAAGATGTCTGGGACTCAGCACCCCAGCGGTAGCATTTTTTCATGGAATTTTCTCTGCTGACCTAGGATGCTGGAGCTAATGTCCTAAGGTGAGCTGTGTTTTGCATTGTAGCTCCAGCGATCCACTTGAACAGAAACTTCAGGAGTCCTGCCAGTTCTTAGAATCTTGACAACTTCAAAATATCAGATGGTGAATCAAAAAACCTCATAGGCCATCTCCAGACTGATTTTTTTAAAATGAAAATACAAATGGGAACTGTTTCATGGGTATGACATTTCAGTTTTGTAAGATGGAAAGAGTTATAAAGATTGGCTACATGACCATGTGAATGTCCTTGACACTACTGAACTTTACACTTAAAAATGGTTAAGATGGTATAGTATTTTACCACAGTCTTCTCAAAAAAAGAAAGAAAAAGACAATACAAGTATTTCAAAAACAAATAAGATGCTTAGTCGAACTATAACACTCTGCTGGTCGAAAGATAACTTAGGAAACAAAAGGGGACAATATGATCGCTCTTCCTCCACCCTGCCTCCAGACGATTCGAATGCAGCTATGATGACAAGACACATGTGGACCATGGGAAGAGTCTGCAGCAGTGCAAGGTGCGAGGTTTGGGGGCATGTACATTGGGCATGGGTAGTATGCACAAGGTGCAGAGAAGTTCCAGGTGGGGTGGCCCGAGCGGCGGGGAGGCTTCCTTAGAAAGTATGGCTGGCCCTGGGGAAGGGGGGTGAGGGGCAAGGGGAGGGGGAGAAGGGGAAGACACTAGATGCAGATGGCAGGCAGAGGCAGAGAGGGGGACAGGGAAAGGACTCCATTTGTCCAAAGTGCTGCTGCAAAGGGCAGGCCACCTGTCCGGATACGAAGGGACTGAGGACTTTGAATGCTGCATTAACTGTGGTCGATGAGGAAGTGCTGAGAGGTTTTCACTTGAGGAACAAACTGACACATGTGAATTTTCAGAAGATTAATTTTTGAAGTGGTGTGCGGGGAAGATACAGACAGGAAGTCCAATTAAACAGCTATTATAAAAATCTAGGTAGGCTATGAGGCAGGCTAGCTGGGGTGGGGGTGGGGGAGTGGAGAGAGATGGAGAGGTGTAGGGAATCGCTAAGATGGGAGGGAGGGAGGAGAGGAGGAGGGGGTCTTTCTAAAGACAGTGATGGGGAAAATGCACAGGCTTGGCTTGCACTTGGGTCTAGGGGAGTCTGAGACGCACAATGACATCCGTGAGGGGCTGTCTGGCACGGCACCCAAGGGTTGGATGAGCACTCTGTGGAGGAGAGGTCAGGAAAGCTGCAGGCATGTCAGAATCGCCACACTCAGGGACCGCCTGGGGCGTGAACAGGAGCCAGAGTCCGGAGCAAATGCAGAGCAAACCGAGGGCAAAGCCTCACGCTCCGAGGGAGGAGCTGGCAGAAAGGGCACAAAAGTGGGTGCCATGAAAACTTCTGTGAAGCAAATATGATTTTCAAAAAGCTCTAGGGTTGTCTACTATTTAAAGAAATCCCCAGTAACTCCATTTGGAAAGCAAATACACCCCTACTCTGCTTAAACCTGGCTTGTGTACAGGGTTTATATTTTGCCATTAAGTCTTTTGTCTCAGCCACTGAAAGTGGCAGGACTCATCTGAGTCCCTAATTCTCTCTGGATTCTGCCCTGCTTCTGCAAAAGATGATGAGGAAGGGCACAATGATGAAGGAGTAACTCAAGGGAACGCAAGCCTGGAGTCTGGGGACTTAGTTAACAGGGCTGTTGTACATGGGTTGGCCAAATGAAGTCAACCTTAAGCAAATGTGACCAGTTCTGGTGGGCGTGGTGGCTGACTCCTGTAATCCCAGAACTGTGGGAGGCTGTAGTGGGAGAATCGCTTGAGCCCAAGAGTTCGAGACCAGCCTAGGCAACATAGGACGACCCCGTCTCTAAAAATAATAGAAAAAATTAGCCAGGAAGGGTGGTGTGCACCTCTGTTCCAGCTCCTTGGGAGGGAGGCTGAGGTGGGAGGATCACTTGAGCTTGGGAGGTCAAGGCTGCAGTGACTTATGATTGCACCACTGCACTCCAGCCTGGGCGACAGAGCTACTGCCCCCTCCCACCCAAAAATGTGACCAGTCCCTCTTTTCCAGTGGATCACCCTCTTCTTGCCAGTCTGGGTGGGATTCTGTTCCATTAAGTGTAAAAGGTGCTTGAACCCACAAGCTCCTGGTCCTTATCAGAAGAATCAAACCACCAGCTGGTAGACCATGGGGTCTGGGGCCCATCGAAGGTCATTTGAAACCCCACATAGAGGAGGTGACTAATTAGGAGAGGGGACAGCACTGAGGAGGAAAGGATTGTCAAGGACTCCTGGTCTCTGAAACCACCGAGAGAGAGACGGGGGGGTGACACCAGCTCCTCTGGGACCAGTAGGGCAATCACTATAAAATGCTTAAATGCCCCAATTAATGGAGAATGGGTGAAATTCAAAGTCACAGGAAGTAAATGTTGCCATATCATCCTGTCCTCATGTGGGAGATGCATTCTGTGCCTTTCACAGCCACTCCAATCCAAAGGATCCTCTTTGTCACTGCCTTCTCAGAGCCAGTGACAACCAGGGCATCTCTGTGGCTGAAGAAGGTAAAGGACTTTCACACCCACTTAGCAGTCATGTCACCATCAAAACGACACCTCTAACGTGGCAGTATTGAAGAGAGATCTCCGTTCCATCATCCTAGGGAGCGCACCCTTCATGAAATTACTAACAATCCCAACGCCATGAGGGAAACTGAACAGCAGCCTAGAAGATGTTCAAAAGGAGGAAAAAAGAGAGAAATCATCACTATAGATAGATGCCCCTGGAGTTGCTTGGCAACCATCTTTGCTAACACCTTCTCCCAAAAAGGAACACAGTTTGCATTAGCTCCTGTGATTTCCCTGAGGCCAGGACTCTGACCACAGAGGCCACAAAACTGGGGCCTTGGAATGAGAGAGCATTTCCCTGATGGGGAGACCCAGGGCCCTATCAGGAGGCCACTAGCTTACACAGGCAAGAGGGAATGAAAGGTAGTCCGGCCTCACCGTTTTGCTTAAAGAGCATGCTCTCTTGGGCAAGGACGGTGAGAGAATGAGTAAAGCCAGGTGCCCAGGTGCAACACTTAAGGAGCACTCACTCTGCACCTGCAGAAGCCCACGTGAGCCCCCTACTTAAACAGGTGTCCTGGGCGCCTGCTTGCTTCCCCTTAGTCCTAACCCTGCTCCTAGGACGACAGACATCAGGACACAGTGCTTAGAGTACAGCCTCTGGAATCAGGCTGCCTTGGGGTTCAGGACAGCTCTACTATTTCCCAGCTATGTCACCTTGGGTAAGTTACTTAATCTCTCTAAGCCTCAGCTTCCCAATCTCTGAAATAGGGTTGATAACAGGATTTGCCTCACAGGGTGGTCATGAGGATTAAATGCGAACATGCACATTTAGCCCTGTGCCTGGCACCTGGTTAATGCCCAATAAAAGACAGTTAGGATTGTTACTTAAAAACAAAACAAAACAAAACAAACAAAAAAACACATAAGTTGGGCTGTCTTTAGCCCAAAAGTTACCAGAAAAGTAAATTTAAAAAACAGACAAAAAACTCCAAAAGGGGCCGGGCGCGGTGGCTCAAGCCTGTAATCCCAGCACTTTGGGAGTCCGAGGCAGGCGGATCACGAGGTCAGGAGATCGAGACCATCCTGGCTAACACAATGAAACCCCGTCTCTACTAAAAAATACAAAAAAAACTAGCCGGGCGAGGTGGCGGGCGCCTGTCATCCCAGCTACTCGGGAGGCTGAGGCAGGAGAATGGCGTAAACCCGGGAGGCGGAGCTTGCAGTGAGCTGAGATCCGGCCACTGCACTCCAGCCTGGGCAACAGAGCAAGACTCCGTCTCAAAAAAAACAAAACAAAACAAAACAAAACAAAACAAAAAAAAACTCCAAAAGGAAACACATAAGCAGCTCCCTTAGAACCCCTGAACCTGGATCTATAGAATCAGATCTCTGTGGGTGGTCCTGGCATATTTCCTTTTAAAAAGCTTCCCAAGCAATTTTCAGGGTAGGCAGGGTTGAGAGCCACTTCTCTCAACCAATAAACAGTAGTTCTCAAAGTTCAGGAAACATCAGAGCCACCTGAGGAGCCTGTTTAAAAATGCACGTTCCTGGTCAGGTGCAGTGGCTCACGCCTGTAATCCCAGAACTTTGAGAGGCCGAGGAGGGAGGATCACTTGGGCTCAGGAGTTTGAGACCAGCCTGGGGAACATAGCAAGACTCATCTCTACTAACAGTCAAAAAAATTAGGCAGGCATGGCAGCACACGCTTGTAGTCCCAACTACCTAGGAGTCTGAGGTAGAAGGATCACTTGAGCCCTGGAGATCGAGGCTGCAGTGAGTATGATCATGCCACTGCACTCCAGCCTGGGTGACAGAGAGAGACCCTGTCTCAAAAAAATAAATTAAAAAAAAAAAAAGCACATTCCTGGTTCCTGTGTTTCACTACCAGTTGTTTCATTTCAGTATGACTGCAGCCTGGGGCTGGGGGCGAAAGGACCCTACAGGACATCACAGCAGGGTCTCCAGAATGAACACACTTTGTAAAACACTGAAACAGATTCACTTATTTTTTTTTTGAGACGGAGTATCACTCTGTCCCCCAGGCTGGAGTGCGGTGGTGCAATCTCAGCTCACTGCAACTTCTGCCTCCTGGATTCAAGCAATTCTTCTGCCTCAGCCTCCCAAGCAGCTAGGACTACAAGCACATGCCACCATGCCTGGCTAATTTTTGTATTTTTTTAGTAGAGATGGGGTTTCACCATATTGGCCAGGCTGGTCTCGAACTCCTGACCTCATGATCTGCCCACCTCGGCCTCCCAAAATGCTGGGATTACAGGCATGAGCCACCTGCCCGGCCCCAGATTCACTCTTGAGACTAACCGTACAGGGACACCAGTCCAATCCCTTTGTCTTTATTTTGGGCATCCTTAAAGAAATGGAGACACACAAGTTGACAAAAGATGCTTGGTGAGTCCCGGGCATACCCCTGGAGCAGTAAGAACACGGTCTTTCCCCTGTAAGTGGCAGCTCTAAGACAAAGGCAAAGACCCAAGTGTCTGGTAAAAACAACAATCATCACAACAAAGGCTTACATTACTGAGTACCTACTTTATACCAGACAGCATCTCATTTATTTCCACAACAATTCTGAGAGGTACTACTATTCCTACCCTGGAAAAGAAAAGTAGAAATTGAGGCTTAATTTAATACCCAGCCAATAAATGGTCAAGATTTAAATAATGCTCCACTAAACTCCTAAGCCTGCAATGCCAATGAACCTTTTTGTGTGTGGTAAAATACACATAACATAAAATTTACCATTTAAACCTTCTTTTCTTTTC
>NW_016806087.1:3255389-3266757 GCF_001698545.2 Rhinopithecus bieti
TTAAACCTTCTTTTTTTTTTTCTTTTTTTTTTTTTTTTTTTTTTGAGACGGAGTCTTGCTCTGTTGCCCAGGCTGGGGTACGGGGGCATGATCTCAGCTCACTGCAACCTCCGCCTCCCGGGTTCAAGCAATTCTCCTGCCTTAGCCTCCTGAGCAGCTGGGACTACAGGCGCCCACCACCACACCCAGCTAATTTTTTGTATTTTGAGTAGAGACGGGGTTTCACCGTGTTAGCCAGGATGGTCTCGATCTCCTGACCTCGTGATCCGCCCCCCTCGGCCTCCCAAAGTGCTGGGTTACAGGCATGAGCCACCACGCCTGACCCATTTTCACCATTTTTTACGTGTACGGTTAGTTCTGTGACATTAAGTATATTCACAATGTTGTATAACCATCACCACAGTCCATCTCCAGAACTTCTGCATCTTCCCCAACTGAAACTCTGTATCATGGAAACACGAACTCTCCATTTCCCCTCCCCCAGCTCCTGAATGTCCACCATTCTACTGTCTGTCTCTACGAATTTGACCACTCTAGGAACCTCATTATAATGGAATCACACAGTATTTGTCCTTTTGTGGCTCATATACTTTTTAAGAACTGGACCATCACCTTGGTCTGATATAACCAAACTGGGACCATGTCTCCACCATCTTCCATACCCCTGGAATGCTGAACTCACCTGTGGTTAGTATCATCAGACTGGGTGTCTGTCCTGTATCCCCACCCCACCCCAGGACTCTGTGGCCTGTCAATGCCTTGAGGTAAGGTCACATAACTCCCACTCCCCCTACAGGTAAGGGTATCCTTACACCATTAATGTTCACAGATTTACAATTAGCATCACAAATCAGGTACACCAGTAAGTGCTTCTGTGTTCAAAGAGCCCATCATCGACTCACTTTTATCTTCACCACTGTGGTGACCTGGTGCCACTTTGTCCTGCCCTAGAGAGTATTTATTTGGTTTCCATTTCTTCTGTAAGCACCTGATCCCTTAAAATTGGCAAGCGGAATTGTGTTGAGAAACCACAGGTACAAGGATAAAGCGTCTCCATAAAAACAATGCTTTCCCCACAGCAGAATTCCAGCTTCACTTATAGACGACTAGGGCAGCCAGGTCTGGCCCCTGAATATTAAAGATGCTCCACTGTAGCCTCAGCCCACTTGCAAGAAGGGATTTCCTGAGGTTTCATCATTAGTTCAAGCACCTCAGGGTCCAAATCCAGGTCCATTTGGCAGTCTGAGCTCTAGCACAGAAGAGAGTAAGAGAATGCCAGCCAAACGGCATTAGCTGGGAGCACGCAATCAGCAGAACACCAGACAGGGAGATTTAGGAGAGAGACACGCACAGAAGTCAGTCCTTGCCGTTCAGTTTCTACAATATTCTGAAAAAGTAGAACCCACTGGCTAAAGCTCTCCCTCTCCATTATGGCTATGTTTGATTATTGCAATCACTCAGTGACCACTGTCTCCAGATGTGAATAGTGGGCCACCTCAGGGTGTGGGCTCCTTAGAGAAGAGGGATTTGACCAGGACAAGGTCTCACTGCATTGGCTACTACCATCTTATGTCTACTTCTGAAGTATGTCATGCATGAAACAAAATGTCATAAACAAAACGTTAGCCTGAAGGATATAAATGCATCCAACCCAGAAAACCATACAGAAACAAATCTGCCTAACTTCTCTAAATCAATTCTGCAGCAGAGATGGCAGGCCCCTGGGAACCGCCAGCTGAAAGTATCAACATGGCCTCACAGTCTTAACTGATGCTGCAGACCACCTGGCACACAGGTCAGAAGGCCTCAGGAATCAGGCCCTCCCCTACCCTTTGTATCTTCCCGGGCTTAACATGGAAATCGTGAAAGCAGCCACTTTGCTTTCCGTCATGTGCATCCCCATTTCAGACATATCCCCTGGGTAATCAAGCTGCAGAGAACGCCAGTTGTATTTTCAGCCTGACTTTAAATATACACTGAAATCCTTAATGCTTCACCAGTGCGATGTGGTGCTTTTGACATCGGGGACCACTGTATGATAAATGCCATCATTATCAGAATTGATGCTTTGGGTCTCCTCCACCCACAGTGAAGGAGGGTTGGGCCACAAAGAATTAGAACCTGCAACTCACTATTGTCACCAGTGACTACAGACTGGACTCCAAGGTTTGGAAGAGTCATTTTGGGAACTTTGGGAGGAGGGTTCCCTGGGGGACCGAGTCTTCTCTATCTTTCGATCCTCCCAAATGTAGCCCAGTGCCAGGGGATAGTCACAGTCCAGGTATATCTGCTGAGTAATCAACAAGGCTGACTTACACGGGCTGAAGGCTAACACATGGACAGATATTGGCAGAATATTTCTGTGAGTATCTTCATCTAGTTTTCTTTTCTTTTCTTTTTTTTTTTGAGACGGAGTCTCGCTGTGTCGCCCAGGCTGGAGTGCAGTGGCACGATCTTGGCTCACTGCAAGCTCCGCCTCCCGGGTTCCCGCCATTCTCCCGCCTCAGCCTCCGAGTAGCTGGGACTACAGGCGCCCGCCACAGCGCCCGGCTAGTTTTTTGTATTTTTAGTAGAGACGGGGTTTCACCGTGTTAAGCCAGGAGGGTCTCGATCTCCTGACCTCATGATCCACCCGCCTCAGCCTCCCAAAGTGCTGGGATTACAGGCTTGAGCCACAGCACCCGGCCTTCATCTATTTTTCTTGTGTTCTTACCTCTCCAGCCTCACCAGTCAGTGATTCTCTATCAGAGTGATTTGTCCCCCAGGGACATTTGGCAATGTACCGAGACATTTTGGCTGTCTAAACTTGGGGGAGGGGAGGGAGGCACTGCTGGCATCTAGCAAGTGGAGGCGCAGGACATCCTGCCATGCACACAACAGTGCCCCCAAAAAGAAGCATCAGTGGTGCCACTGGTGAGAAACATTATACTACTCTCTGCTTTGCTATCTTTACTCCGGCAAGAGGACTTTTTAGTTTCAGAACAGTCTATATTCTCTGGCATTTGGGCCTTTATCCCTGTCCTTTCCTCTAACTCTGTCCTGCCCAGCTCTACACATGGGTAACTTCCTGTATCCTCCAGGTTTTAGCTTACATAAAATTTCCTCTGGGAGGCCTGCACTGAGCCCCTACCTCAGTGAGGCCCCCCACCATGCCCTCCAGCAGCACCTGAGTTTCCCTATCAGAGCACTCATCACGGTCCACCTGTACTTTTGCCAGTAGGCTGGAAGCACCCTGAGGGCAGGCAGGGGTTGTGCTTTTTCACTGCTGTGTCCCTGGTGTCTAGCCCAGTGCTGGTACATCAGGAGAGCTCCCTTCAGGTCAAACGCATGAGGGAGGCTGAGAAACAGGTGAGGGTATTAAAAACTTGGCAAGACACCCAGAGGCTTAAATTGTTACCCTACTATGCAGGCACCAAAAGAGAACATGGCAACTTCTCATGAACTGATATGGACAGTTCTCTAAGATAAATGGAAATGGCAAGATATCAGCTAATACTATAGCTTTCTATCATTCACGTGAGAACAAGAAGACAAAATTATATATGTATCTACTGGAATGCACACAGAATATCTTTGGAAGAATACACGAGCAACTGGGGATGGGGTGGGAGAGAGACTTACTTTCCACTTGGATAGCCTTTTGAATTTTGTAACATGAACGTTATTAAAAAATAATAAGTAGTTTTAAAATGAATATGTTATATGTATGTAATGGTCTACATCTTCTAGCAGTAAAAACATTATTCTCATAGAATGACATAGGATGATATCCTGGTCCAGGGCAACTTAGAAGAAGGCAATATCATATACAGTGTTTCAGTGCGTCCATCCTCGCTTCCTGTTGTGGAAGGAGCCAGAGCCACATTTCCTCCACATGGGAACCCAGGCACAAGGAAATAATTGTATGTACAACGAAATACTCATTTTAGAAGCTTTGTATTTCCCAAACTACATGATCAGGTTGTCCTTTCTCATCTATGTTGTGTTGGTTGTGGCATGCCCTTGCTCCATCAGTGGGCTGCACCTGTAGAGCTTATAGCTCTCCAAGCCCTTCCCTTCTCCTCCTTCTCATCTTTCCTCCCTACCACCTTTAAGCCACTCCATTTCTCCCATCCTTCCATCCCAAAAGCTGGGCCAGAGAAGAGAGATGATAATGAAATGCCAAAGTGAACAAATGTTACTGCTTGTTAGCAAAAGGGGAGGAAGGTAGGCTTAATGGGGAATGAAGTTGAAATTAATGGTAAAAATGAGGTTTATCTGTGTAATCTGTGGACTTTGTATCTTCCCATCTCCTATTAACATAGATAACAGAGTTGTCTGTATAATGATAAAGGGAAGCTGTTCGCAGTTTCCCATAAATCTCCATGGCCTGCTGCTCACTTCCCTGGCTTGGATTCTAAGAATACTTCATTCTTAACCAGGTCAATTGCCATCTTTTTCTCCAATTTTCTCCCATCCAGCCACAACTGCAAGACTCCTAAGCCTGTGCTGAGCATGCTCCTATGTTCTCTGCACCCTTCTATATTGCAGCCCAATTCCACCAGCATCTCAGAAGAACAGCAAACTCTTGTAGTCACAGCAATGTTTTACTGGCCCCAGCACAAGTTTCAAATTGGAAGCTTTCCATCAGTTTATCTACATCACATCGAAACATGTGGGAACATTAAAACACAGGCAAGTTTTCAAAGTGACAAGTGTAGGCTTCCAAGAGACCCAAACAGGAATCTATTGAGGACTCTTTTTTTTCTCAGCGATAAAATAAAACAACTTATTGATTATTTAAAGAAGTTATTTAGATCTCCCAGTCCCTAAAAAGAACTTTGTATAAACTCTTCTTAGCCATAGGCCATATACAGGCTAAGTATTATTTGATAGCTCTTGATAAAACTTATCGATGATCACTTAACTGCACTCCATTAAAAACACTGATATCTGGCCGGGTGTGGTGGCTCACATCTGTAATCCCAGCACTTTGGGAGGCTAAGGTGGGCAGATCACAAGATCCAGGAGATCGAGACCATACTGGTTAACACGTTGAAACCCAGTCTCTACTAAAAGTACAAAAAATTAGCTGGGTGTGGTGGCACGCACCTGTAGTCCCAGTAACTCAGGCGGCTGAGGCAGGAGAATCACTTGAACCCAGGAGGTGGAGGTTGCAGTGAGCTGAGATCATGCCACTGCACTCCAGCCTGGGCGACAGAGTGAGACTCCGTCTCAAAAAAAAAAAAAAAAAAAAATTGATATCCATAGAAATTGTTTCTTTAAAAAATCATTAGCTTCATAAAATTATAATAAAATGGTTTACTCTAAAATAAAGTTTCTGGCTAGGTATCTTTCTCTTTTCTCACAGGATTAGTTTAAAATCCTAGTTAATTAGAATAAAGGTTTTCTAGAGCTAGCTTCGTTAGCTAAGTGATACAATAATAATAAAAGCCAACATTCATTAAGAGACTTACTATGTGCTAAGCCCTTTTGTATTATCTCATTTAATCATCACAACAACCCTATTCTTATCTCTGTCTTATAGTTAGGGACACTTATGAGGCATAGGAACCCTATTCCTTATCTATGAATTGGTATTCTTTAAAAAAAACTTCAGATGAGGCAAGGGGAACATCTTTCCAAATCAATGAGAGCTTTTCCCTAATTAGCTTGAAAAAAGTCTTCAGATAAATCTACCAAGCTGAGGAGGAAATTATTTGAAAAGGTTAGCACAGAAGAATGGCCGTCCTTGGAATTTTCTCTCATAAACACCTTTCATAGATTAGGCTAATAAGGTTTCTGGGAGTCCTCCTCACAGGAAATCTACATGCCTGACTGATCCAAGCTGACTGAGGTCAAATCATTCTTCACTGGGGGAACACATTGGGTTTTGGACTCAGAACCCCACTTTTCTTGGAATGCTGAAGGCCAGATACCATTCACAAATGATTTGCAGCAAAATATTGCTTGTGTATGAGATTCAGTGATTTTTGCCACCAAGAAGTTATAAATTGAGAAAATAAACCCAGTTATTTTAAAGTAGTTTAAGATATTTTAATGTGAGGGCTTGGGTTTTTTTTTTTTTTTTTTTTTTTTTTTTTTTTTTTAAGTCTTTAGAAACAGTTTGCCTGCTATAACTGCATCTCAAAGGAAGGTACATTCAATAGAGAAGCTTGGGTTCAGAGGTCTCAAAGGGACCTTAGAGGACATTGAGTCCCACTCCCCTTACTTTAAATATGGGCAAATAGGCCCAGAGAAGGGAAACGACTTCCAAAGGGCATAGATCAAAATGTAGGAAGCCGACTCAAAGTGCTCGCCTGCTCCTTCCAGTGCCCAGGTTGTCCTGGATATAAGCCCATCTAAGCACATCCACCCATGGAACTAGCAACGCCTTCTGAACTCAGGTGATGACAACATTCAAAAGTATTTGGGGCCAGGTGCGGTGGCTCATGCCTGTAATCCCAGCACTTTGGGAGGCTGAGGCGTGCAGATCACCTGAGGTCTGGAGTTCGAGACCAGCCTGGCCAACAGAGTGAAACCCCATCTCTACTAAATATACAAAATTAGCCGACCGTGGTGGTGCATGCCTGTAATCCCAGCTACCTGGGAGGCTGAGAAAGGAGAATCGCTTGAACCTGTGAGGTGGAGGTTGCAGTGAGCCGAGATCGTGCCATTGCACTCCAGTCTGGGCAACAAGAGTGAGATTCTGTTTCAAAAATAAAAGAAAACTGGCAAATTCCTCTTAGTTATAATTTAGCTAATTTTAGATGAAATAATAACAATGACGTGAAAACTTTATTACAGACATTTCAAAGCATCCAGTTAACATTTCATACATTATAGGCAGAGAACTGAAAGAAATGGAAAGAATTGAAAGAAAGTTTAAAGGGGTGAGGAATGGGGTACTGTATTACAGTAATCAAGTTATTCAAAAAGTCTGCAAGTCCTTGCTGTGTCTTCTGAAGTTGTGGCCAGATAGAGGCAGAAACCAAAATAATTCTTATTTCACATTTCCAGCCTAACTTCTCTTCCTGAGTTTAGTCTATTAAAAATATCATATGACACCAGCGTTCATAGTGGCATTACTCAAAATGGCCAAAAGGTGGAAACAACTCCAATGTCCACCAACAGATGAGTGGATAACAAAATGTAGAATATATACACAATGAAATATTATTCAGCCTTAAAAAGGAATGAAGTACTGATCCATACTACAACACGGATGAGCTGTGCAGAGGTGCGAAGCGAAATAAACCAGATACAAAAGGATACAGATTGTATGACTCCACTTATATGAGGTACTAGAATAGGCAACTTCATAGAGACAGAAAGTAGAACCATGGTTACCAGGGCTGAGAGGAACGGAGAATGGGGAGTGACTGCACAATGGGTACAGAGTGTGTAACTGCAATGATGGAAAATTTGGGAAATGGAAAGTGATGATAGTTGTATAATATTATGAATGTACTTAGTACCACTGAATTGTATACTCAAAATGGTTAAAATGATAAATTTTATGTTATGTTTATTTTACCAAAAAAAAAAAAAAAAAAGACATCAAAATCAGAACTACCGGCCAGGCGCGGTGGCTCACACCTGTAATCCTAGCACTTTGGGAGGCCGAGGCGGGTGGATCACGAGGTCAGGAGATCGAGACCATCATGGCTAACATGGTGAAACCCCATTTCTACTAAAAATACAAAAAATTAGCCAAGCTTGGTGGCGGGCACCTGTAGTCCCAGCTACTTGGGAGGCTGAGGCAGGAGAACAGCGTGAATCCGGGAGGCAGAGCTTGCAGTGAGCCAAGAGCACGCCACTGCACTCCAGCCTGGGCGGCAAAGCAAGACTCCATCTCAAAAAAAAAAAAGAAAAAAAATCGGAACCGCCTCCCTTCATTTCTCAGTTGGAATCTCTAAACTGTATTTTGTTCATTCATTCCCACTAAAGCTGAATTTCTTCTCAAGACCTGCTTAAAGCTAACAGTGTCATGGACAATCTACATACATTCATACGCACAAGTACACAGCCACACACAGGCTACTTTGTGTCCTGCAGTGACCCATCCACAAACAGTATCCGCCCCAAGACTTTGTTGATCACTCCAACAAGAGGGCCCATGGCAAGCAATACTGGAGATCCAGGTAACCAAATGAACACCCCTTCAATTTCTCATCATGGGGGAATATGTATTCAGTATATAGATACTTTATCTATAAAGAAAACTTCGTACATATATACCAGAAAGACCATCGGGAATTGCTCACCCAAGTCTTTGTTCCACCAGACCCATGAACAAAGAGATTTCAGCCCATATATGGCTATTTTGGTGAAGTTAGCGATTTCAAGTTACACTGAACAGTGGCTGTCCTTAATGCAAATGCATATAATTAGGAGCTAAATCTTTGTACCTTTATAGGACAAAGGACCTAATAAGCTGGATGTACCACCTGTGACTTCTGAGGAAAGGAGAGCTTTTCATTTTTTCTTAAAAGAATCCGTTTCTCAGCCAGGCGCGGTAACTCACGCCTGTAATCCCAGCACTTTGGGAAGCCGAGGTGGGCAGATCACGAGGTCAAAAGATCGAGACCATCCTGGCCAACATGGTAAAACCCTGTCTCTACTGAAAATACAAAAATTAGCTGGGTGTGGTGGCACATGCCTGTAGTCTCCGCTACACAGGAGGCTGAGGCAGGAGAATCGCTTGAACCTGGGAGGTGGAGGTTACAGCGAGCCAAGATCATACCACTGCACCCTAGCCTGGTGACAGAGCGAGAATCCATCTCAAAAAAAAAAAAAAAAAAAGAATCTGTTTCTCATGAGGCAAAGATAATCTGAGAACAAGAGTCTTCTGAAATAGAAACAGGGACTAGGGGGAAAGGATGTGAGTTTTGCAGGTGATAGTCATAACCCATCACCTAGACCTGAGAGGTGCCAATCCTGTGCCATACCATGACCTTTACTCAACTTTAATTTAAAGATTTTTACAGCCTCACCATCTTTTGTGGACATGTTGCCAGTAGCCTGATAACTGGGTCTTGCAAGCATTTAGAGATCTCAAGAGTTTGTGTGTGAAGAAAAATAATCTCTAGTGATGCTTCCCACTGCCAACACACATGAACATTTAACACAAATAAGCTGCCACTTGTAAAAAGTCCACTTGACATCAATCCCTTGTGCATCCTGAAGACACATGTCAAGATCACACAAGATTTTAGAAGCAAACATTTTTAGAATAATGTTTTGTTCCCAAAGTGCTTAATTAGCAGAAACACTATGCTAGGGAACTGTCCTTGAATATGCACACATTTTAACCTTCATGTTATTTTTTCTGAAGCACAAAGTTTCCTCTCAGTGGATGGTCAGGAAATGATTGGGCACAGAAAACCAACCATCTGAAGTGTTGATTCGTAAAATGAGTTCCATCTTTCCACGCAGGATTCAGCTGCCTTCCAGGGTGACATCTCCTTTTATGAGGGGGACCATTCTTTGGCATCTAATGACCTTTTCTCTATTCATTTGGGATGAGCAATGCACCTATGGCCTACTTATATCTGAACTCTTTCAATACCACCAACCTCTTCTGTCCCCTTGTGCCATCTTCCTACCCCCAATTTCAACCAATTATGTTTTATAAGACATCAGTTAGTGAATCACAATTCAAATGAACCCATCCATTTGCTTAGCATCAAGTGGCCCCTGGAGTTGCTCCATTTGAAGCCCATAGGCCAGAGTTACATATGGCAGGCTTGCAAATGCGAACAGGGTATGATTTATTTATGACGACCATATGTGTTTGATGCCCAATTCCAGCAGGTTGTGGCTGCTCTCGCATATCTTGGTCTGGGATGACCTATCTACTCAGCGTGTCCCATTTCAGGTACCGTATTTCCACGCTGGGAAAAGAGAGCTGACGACTGGCTGGGGGGCTGCACATACAGATGCTCCTAACCCTGCTTGCCACATAACAATCTGTGACCAAATGCAAAGTGGGCCAAATGTAACTTGCTGCACAGGTTTGCCATGTACAGTGGTTTTCAGTGGTGAGTGGAGAAGTAGCTGCTGGAATGACTGACCATGTGGGGTTCATTAAGCTGTTGTGCATTCACCCATGAGAAAGGCCGGGATGCTTGTGAAGGGAGCTCCACTCTTCATTTCAGAAATTTTAACGCCCCACCATTTGGCAATGATGCTCCCGGGGAGAATGGCAGATATGCATCAGAAGGTTCAAACGTGGAGTCCAACTGAAGTGCAGTAAACTTCTGCCTTCAACAGTCTCACCCCCTTTTACCCCCCAGTTGTATTTATACTTTGAAAGAAGTTAACATGAAGCAGTAGTCACCTGGGCGTGCTCAATTTTTGACAAGCCTTAGTCACTCTGTACCCAGCAGAACAATTCACATTATATTCGAAATCCTGTGAAGATTCTGCCACACATGCTAACACTAAAATGCCAGTAGCTCCACTTACCTTCTTTATTAAGCCTCATAACCTCCCTGCTTTTTCCACCCTCTTTTCCAGCCTCTTCTAAATCTACATCTGCAGATGAAAAAGAAAAGGAAAACAGAAAATAAGGAAAAAAGGGGGGGAAAAAGCCAAAGTCAAGGGGGGAGGGAGAGTGTTTATTTGCAAACAGATCGATATAAATACTGTATATGAAATTCTTTCAAAAATTGACAATGCAACATTTTCTCCCAAGTCCGGGTTTCCATCTACCTGGCCCAGATAGGTACCCAAAAAACTATGCAAGCAGCAACAGAGTAGCCTTTTAAACGGACAACACCGTGGGGCTGCGAGCCCACCCCGCGGGCTGCCACGGGGAGCCGGGCACGGACAGACAGACAGCCCTGGCAGCCGGGCCTCTCCCTGTGCATTGATGATCTGTCTCTGTGTGTATTTATTTAGAGAGAGAGGGAGAAGCATGGAGGACACCGGGGGCCACTCTCTCTCTCACACACACACTTTTTCCCAGTGGCTCTAGGTGAATGGAAAGGTTACAGGATAATAAAAGGAGGAGGAGGCGGTGGGGTTCTTACTGTCGGAGCAGTGTAATTTGGCGGCGTCGATCCAGGAGGACCAGGGTTTGCCCAGAAACGCCTCCGGACTGGGCACTTTGCGATCCAGTGTCGCCATTGCTCTTCCTTCTTGTTGCTTTTTCCCTGTTCCTTCGGCAGCAGCAGCCGAGAGACACGGGATTCGAGAACGCTCCGACGTCATCTTCGGAACGTTCCGACATTGAGTGTTCTGAAAGGGGGAGGGAGGGAGGAAGGGCGGGATGGGAGGAGGGGCGGAGGAGGAGGGGAAAGGGAGCGGAGGAGGGGCGGGCGCTCTGGCTCCCGGAGCCAGCTCGGTGGGGCTTGCGCGCCCGCGGCCGCCAGGGGCAGCAGAG